>NW_006792448.1:4812457-4827050 GCF_000442215.2 Lipotes vexillifer
GGGGGCGGGGGGAGAAGGGAAACAGGTGAAGCACAGGGAGAGAATGAGGAGACAACAGACACTGCCCCGTGTCCTGGATGAACACAGGTCTGTGAGCGGCTTTCTCTGGACGTTTCCTGGGTGTGCACAGAAATAAGCACCCTCCACGAGTGAGGTGTAGTTAGCAATGCAGTTCATTTTTATTAGTTATAAATAAAGTACAAAAAATCCACCAAAAGTGAATCTAAGCATTTACACAATTCCTAATGTCTCCGCCTTTTCATTGATGCACTATTGCTTTAATATTCATAATAAATATTCTTCTAGCTTTCTGCTATAAAATAGTCTATGTAGCAAAATGTTGCACAGCACAACAGAACAGAACAGCAGGAGGATTACAAAAAAGGACAATCAACACTGAGGATAATCCTTTCACTTACCAGGGGCAACCAAATTACCCCCTCGAGGGCCTGGTGTCGCTGGCTCCATAGCTGAGAAATGAGCCACTGCCAAGGCCAGGGGTGGGGCTGGGGAAGGGAAAGGCTGGGGTGAGGAAGGGCAGGGGACAGGCCAGCCAGGGCAAAGGGCACTTCCCACTCCGACCCCACAGAGCAGCATAAGGCATGTCTGTCCAGGAGCCCTGCCAAGGGGCAGCATCCGCCAGGCCCCCTGCCAAGGGGCAGCGTCTGCCAGGCCCGGCAGTGTGGTGGTTATGCCCCAGTGGGCAACTCCACAGGCTGCCTTCACAGAAAGCAGGTAAGCACGGCTCCAGGGTGGAGGCAGAGGGGAAGCTGGGCAGGCAGCAGGCCGGAGGCCCAGGGAATGGGACCCACAGTCCAGCCAGAGCAAAGTTGGGGCTTAGGCACCCTGCACGGCCCAGCCACTCTTACAAGCCTGGCCAGGCAGCGTGGTGAATCTGGGCCTCCGCTCCCTTCCCAATCAGCACCGTCCCAGGGGCCTCATGTGGAGGGTGGATTTCTCTACCACGCAAAGGCAGTGATGTCAAGAGGCAAGAGGGAAGGATGAGCTGGAAAGAAACGGGAGGAGGCGAGGCGGGACGAGGCTGACATGCAGAGTCGGAGCAGCTCAGAGGCTGCCCCTGGGGACAGGGACCTCCTCTTTCCTTTTGGCTCAAAAACTGCTGGGCTCACCGCTGTGCCAGGCTTTGAAGCTACTGCTTCCTCAAACTCTCCCCTCCCACTCCTCCTGGGGGGCAGTGGGATTGGAGGCCCACACCCATTCTCCACAGCACTCCCTCCTGCCCACAGCCCCCTTGGAGCAATGGCAGAGGGTGAAGGAGATGCTGGGAGGAGAGACCGTGGGTCCAAAATCTGTGCTCCAATCTGCTGTCAAGGGCGATGCCTCAACAACAAAGCCTCCTGGAGAGGGTAGGATGGGGGTGCCAATCCCAAATGCCATAGTCTGGAGCTTATAGTCTGCCAACCCCATCCCCATATCTAACAAGACACGGATTTCAGCTCACTCTCCAAATGACCACTAAACCTTGTGAAAGCACATGTCCAGGGATGTGTCCACCCATCTTGCTGCATGTAAAAGGACAGACATCCTTCCAGGTTTCTCCTTTGAGCAAATCCACTGGGTAACTTCTCAGTCCACCCTCTTCCTCTCCTCACCTCTCCTTCCCTCCTTCCCTGCACCCTCCCTTTCTTCTCTCCTAAGACGATGAGGGAGCACAGCGTGGTGGGCTCCCACCGGCTCTGTGTCATAGTCTATCCAAGTCTGGGGGACCTTAGAGAAACCCTCCAGTTCACCTTTCTCACCCCAGCCCAGAAAACTGAGACTCAGGGAGGCCAAGGGACTTGCTCAAGGTCACGGGGAAGTTTGCAGAAGAGCTGCTGAAAACCCAAGCCTCCTGACCCCCGGTTCAGAGCTCGTTCTAATAAATCAGTCTTTTGGCTCTCAGATGCTCCTGCTGGTAATGTCCAAAGGGCCCAGTTCTGGAACCAGAGAGATTTGCAGCCCAGTTGGAGAGAGTGCCCCCGGACCTTCCTCAGAGGATGGGGGCAGGGTGGCCTGAGGTGTGGAAACAGGGAGAAGGAGGAAAAAAACAGGCTGATGTTGGGGGGTTGGGGAGAACGGGCAAGGATAGCAAGTGAAAGGCTTACCCCAGTCTGCTGACAAGTGCAAATTATATTTATATATGTGCTAAATACAGTCACTATATTGGAGTTTTTCACTAGGATCACAGCATACAGAATCAAAGGTTTGCATTTCGTATGGAATGTATCCAAAGAGGCCAGCACCACAGTAGGACAGCTTGCAATCACACACCCTGATAGTCTGGACGAAATAAAGTTCGCGGAATTTTATTTAAGTTTTTTTTTTTTTTGTATTCGTAGTTGTTTGTCATCGTACCAATGCATGCAAAGCATTCCACTCCCAGAAACAACGCCAAAATGAGGTAATAGGAGTAATAAAAAAAATTAGTATCCTTTCTAAATAAATAAATTATAATTAAAAATGCAAAACAACTATAAAAATAATTAAATAAGAACCCACGATATCTACAAGTTAGTCATAAATTATGATTGTTAAATATAAGGCATTTAAACTCACAAAACCCTGTAAACTAGCAACGTGCCATGTTTTTTGTTTTTTGTGTTTTTTTTTTTTTTCATTTTTGTTTTTCTATCAGCTGAAATCGCTCTAGCATTTGCTCTACGCGCGCGCAGGAGATGACACACGAGGGGGGGACCTGACAGACGTTGCTACAGCCCCACGCGGGGAGTGTCTGTCCCGCCGGTAGGCGGGGGCTTGGGGGATTTCTTCAGGAAAAAAAAATCTGGTGCTTTTTCTTCACCGTTGAAAAAACTGTGCTTGTTCATTAGGCGTAAAGAGTTAAGAATACTTGCACGGAGGCTGGAAACATTTGCAGAAGAGGAGCTTGAGTCCCGCCACGCCACGGGTAGGGGGCGAGGGCTGGGCCGGGGGCCCAGCTGGAGGAGGAGCCCAGGCTCCGCGCCCACCGCACCAGGTGGCCTGGGTTTGTGGGTTTCGAAGATTGGCGTCCTTAGCGACCCGCTGCGGCCAGGGCTGCAATGCGGCAGGAGGCCCAACTGGAATCCTGGGGCAGCTCTCGCCCCAGAAGGCACTCATGCGTCTCAGTCAAGAAGGGGTCGGAGGACGACAGGGGGCTGAGGCCCAAGCCTGCCTGTTCTCCAGTCTTCCCAGGCTCCCGGACGTCGAGGGAGGGGAAGCACAGACCACTTTCCTCTCTTCTCACCCCGCCTGGCTGCCTGCTGAGGAAGCTGGGGGCTGGGAGGTGCCCACCTGCAAGGTAGGAGGGCCCCAGAGAGATGGGCATGGGGGCCTCCAGGATCTACCCCCAAAGTCAGAGCTGACCTCTCCCCTCTGGGTGACCTTCACCCCACTCACTGGCTAACGTTAGCCTGGGGCACTCAGGGAGCCTGCAGAGAACTGGGGGGAGGAGGGGACCCATCCCACTCTCAGCCTGTGATACAGGCATTAGTGCCTTCGGGGAAGGTTGTTGTCAACAGCTTGGTGGGCACACAGCTCTCCCACCTTGAAAAATGTGTTGATGTTAGGGAGGATCAGAGAATGTGATTGTTGGAAGGAAATTTAGCAAGCATCCAATCCAACCTCTTTGTGTGCAGCTGAGGAAACTGAGGCCCAGAGAGAAGGAGGCAGGTTCTAGAGCTGCCCACTTTGTCAGTCAAGAGCCAGGACGGAAGCCAGACACCAGCTCCCGTTCCCTCCGGCCTCCCCACCAACCCGCCACCTGCTGGCCTTGCAAGCCAGCCTGGGAGAGAACAAAGGACTGAGACTAAGTGGGGAGTGACCGTCCCTGGACCACCCTGCCTACCTCTGGGTCAAAGCAGGGTAAGGAGAGTTCCCAACTTCCTGGGGCTGCTAGTAACTAGCTCTCTCCAAAATCCTGACAAGTACTTTCCCACTCATGGGCTCTCCAGCCATTGGCCCAGGAGACACTGTTCACACACTGCAACCACTGAATGGGACAGTATAATGCTCGTGCCATTAACCTCGGATCAGACTAGTCACCCTTTGCGCACTATCGCCTTCGCTCCTCAACTGGACTGTAAGCTCCTGGAGGCCAGGGATGTCGTCTCCCTGGCTGTTGTCTCCTCCAGCACCTGCACTGGCAGGTACTCGGTACAGATGGTCTTGGGCTGAGTGAGATCCTTGAGTAACCCTCCTTCCAGAAGCCATGACCCCCACGCTCTGCCTGCAGGTGTCCAGAGCAGCCATCCCTCCACCTGACAGCTCCACATGTGCTAGAAGATTCTACCTCAAGCCAAAATCTGCCTCCCCATCAATTTTTACCCATTGGTCCTGGTTTTACCCTTTGTAAGCAACAATGCAGACTCAAATTTTCTTAACCTTATGGAATTTCTTCATATATGTGATAAGTATCCTGTTCCCCTTAGTCTTCTCTTACTCATATAAAGGCATTGAGACTGGGGCAAGGGGTGAGGGGAGGGGGAGGCTTTGAGGGCAGTGCAAATGCGAGAGAGAAGGAGTGAGCAGGAGAGACAAAGGAAGAGAGCAGAATTCTAGCTGAGCTGGTGTTTTCCACAGATGGACAAAGAAAGTTGGGTTGGGGTTGGAATTTGGTGGACTTTCACATCTCCATTCTCTTGTCCTCTCATCTCTCTGCTCCCTTTGAGATTCAGAAAAATTATGGAGTGGTTCAGAAAAACACACTGTATGGTGTCACTGGGAACTTCCAGGTCTTGTCTCCCACCACCCCCATCCCTAAACCCCAAGGAGGTTCCCAGGAGAGAGCACAGAATGCGTTGGGCAGAGAGTGTTAATCCTCACAACATCTAGGTGAGGTAGAAGAGGTGGAAATGGGGGTGCACTGTTGTTTCTCCCCACTGTAAGGAGAAGGAAACTGAGGCACAGAGAAAGAAAGGGACTTGCCCAAGGTTATCAAAGAGTCAGAGAAAGAGCCAGAGGCTAGGAACACAGGGCCTCCCAAACCCAGCCAAGGTGGTCTCTGGGCCAGGGCCATCTCTGAGGGACTCCATCAGGATATGAGACATTCCAAAGGAAGCTCAAGGTCCTCCTCGAGGTCCACGGTGTTTGACCTCAGCCCTCGCGTGCTAGCTGAGAGCACTTTGGCCAAGACCAGGTGTCCATCACCTATGCTACTTTATCTTTAGAATCTGGTTAATTTTTTGCATTAGAGAGGCAGTGGCCAAATTGCCTCTTTGTGACAGGGTGTAAGCACAGCCAGAAGGAAGAAGCTGGCGTGAGCAGGGGTATCCTGGCTCCGAGGAACCTGGGGCAGCTCTGGCTTAAAGCTGACGCCTCCTGGTTCAGTGTGGAACTGGGGGGAGGGGGGGATGGTTGGAGCTAAGTAGATGGGCTCTGGAAGTGGGGAGCCCTCCTTCAAGACAGACTTCTCCCCTTCACCTACTCAAATGCTGCCTTCCCAACCCCAGCTGAGCCCCTCAGAGGCCCATCTAAGTCCCCATCTGCTCCTTTTCCAGTCCTCCTCTTTCCTGAACGCCCCTCTATGCTCCCTCTATGCTCCGTGCACTGTAAACATGAGAAAAACAAAAGCCAAGAGAAAACAAAAACAAAACGAGAACCCCCTCCCGCCTCCCAACCTGGGTGAAAAAAAATCATCCTTTTTCACCGTAAACAGGATTTGGCTTTTTTCTTCACCTTGATTCCTTTTTCCTTTTCTCTCGTAAAGACGGGAAGATTCGGGCTGTCGTTGGTTGGTTCAGTCAGGCACCAAAACAAGAAACTCAATGAGAACTATTTGGTGCAGATTCGGTAACAGCGACATGTCCACCACAGATGACTAGAGCACCACACACGACATTTTTCTTAAGCTAACATGCTCTGGCTGCCATCCACAGAATTAGCTAGAGACCCCTACATGGTTTCTACGTGGTCAAGAGGTATATATACAATCCTTCAAAGGACAGGATTGAGGGGCCGGGCTATCAGCTAGGACCTGCAGGATCACATCTAGATTCTCAGCAGCATGGGCCCCCCCTTCCCACCCCTGCTCCGGGCATTGCCAGCTCCCTCCCTCCCGCAAAGCAGGTGGATGGACATGGACGGACGGACGGGGCAGTCACCACTCTGGACAGGTGGGCCTCCCCCACCCCCTCCTTTCCTCAGACACGGATACCACCAACTCCTCTTTCCACAAAATGTGCTTGCAGGCTTTTCCTCTACATCAAATGGCTCAGAAGGCAAAGTTTGGCTGCAAGGGCTATGGCCGTGGGGGGACCTGGTGAAGGAAAATGGGGTGTCCACTGGCTAATTCCTCCCTCAGCTGTCAGCTCCCAGTTGTGTCTCAATGTCCACTCGGCAGATGGGGCATTTCTTGCTCATGGCGAGCCACTGGTCCACACACAGTTGGTGAAAGAGATGCATACAGGGTAGGCGCCTGGAAGAGAGGAGGGTAAGTCTGAGGAATGGTCAAGGAGAAGGGCCCCGGGCTGTGCCAGGAGCCAAGGGACACTGACTCTACTCGGGGAATGAGGAGACTCACACCCAGGACCACTGGGGGCCTGGCCAAAGAAGGTTTTGGGGGCTCTGCCATGGAGTAAGGCTGTGGCTAGGATGGGAATACATGACAGGAAGGAAAGCCCCAAGGCCCTCCTCCTCCTGGACCTCCAGATCAACCTGAAATGAAGCCAGAAATTTGTGTGAGATCCATTCAGGCCAAATGTCTCTCTGTTCTCCTAGCTTTGTGTCCGGGAGTCCACACATGGGCACCACACATCTAGAATGTTCCACACCCCACCTTCCTAGGACAACCACAGAGCACACTGTGCACACTTGGCACGTTCACACACGTGCACAGGCAAACAAGCACCCCTGACACACGGTGCAGAACTGATCACCAATCCCCATGAAGGAAGAGGGGGGACTCAAAAGGCGGGGCTCCTACCTCACATCTTCTCCATCTTCCAGCAGAGACAGACAGATCGTGCATTTCTCATCTGTGTCTGACTCCTCCCCCTCTTCCTTCTTGCCCTTGCCATCCTGGGGTCTTCGCTGTGTGAAGCAGAGGAAGAGCACCGACTCACCTGGTGGCCCCTGTCTTTCATCCACAGCCGCCCCCTCCCTTTCAGCCTCCTTTCCCTGTGAGTCAGTCACTTTTGTGTGTGTGTGTGTGGTACGTGGGCCTCTCACTGTTGTGGCCTTTTCCTGTGGCGGAGCACAGGCTCCTGACACGCAGGCTCAGCGGCCATGGCTCACGGGCCCAGCCACTCCGCAGCATGTGGGATCTTCCCGGACTAGGGCACGAACCTGTGTCCCCTGCATCAGCAGGCGGACTCTCAACCGCTGCGCCACCAGGGAAGCCCGAGTCAGTCACTTTTTAAGTTCTGAAGTAACACCCAGACTTCTGTGCGCTTCCCAGACCCTTCTCCCTGCCTCCTCCCCATGCCCCCTCCTTGCTTCAGGATACAGAGTGCAGGAGTGGAGCAGCAGAAGAGGCCAAGCAGTTTTTGTTGTTCCAGGCAATTTATGTCCCAGGTATAAACTTTATACTGTCCTAGAGGCATAGAGTTTACAAAGGAATTGAGTACCTAATTAACCAATCTTTGGAAAACTATGGCTTATGCATAAACAGCTTCCTCTTTTCTAGTCCCCTCATGCTGTCCACTCCTCCTTACATCCTTTCCAACCTATATCCTTGCCTCCAGACTTCTCCCTCCACTTTCAGGTTCATCTATCCATCCATCCATCCTTCCATCCATTCACTCTTTTTTTCCCTTCCTCCCTCCTTCCCTCCCTCCCTCCCTCCCCCCCTCCCCTCTCTTCCTTCCTTCCTTCCTTCCTTCCTCTCTTTCTCTCAACTAATGTCTCTTCACTTTTTCATTCATTACTAGATGAAGGCACATTTCCTCAGCTGGGCATTACCTCCTATAATCTGTGCCGCACTTACTCTATGTTGTTTGATCTCTCTGCCTGTCCAGAAAGTTCCTTTAAAACAGGCACTAGTTCCACTGGACACCGGAAACTGACACAACATTGTAAATCAGCTATACTTCAATTTTTTTAAAAAGGTATTAATTTTTTTAAAAGGTAAAAGCACTAGTTCTAATCCCATGTTAGACATCATGCAAGCACTCTGTTTATACTTGTTGACTTTAATTGTCCTCTTTTAAATTCTTTGCTAATTATTTGAAGATAGTTAACTACTATGTAGAAAGTTCCAAGCTCTTGGATGGTGTGGACCACGGCTCACCCTTCTTTAGATACTGCCCCACACTTGGTCAAGTACAAGGCACATCACTGGTGCTTAAAAAAATATTCTGGGGAGGAAGGAATCTAATCAGTGAATGGAATCAACCCACTTTCTTGTTGCCATCTCCATGCTATGCAGTGAAACATTCTGATAATACCCACGGGAAGAAAACTAAACCTTTTCCCCCCTCTCCAGGGATAAGCAGACTTAAAGGTCATTTTGCCGAGGGAAATCTGAAGAGTCACAAGACAAAGATCCACCCTGTGACCTTCGGGCCAGGCCTAAATGCCAGGTCTCCCCAGTCTGGTCCCTGGTCCTCAGCTCCGAAGTCTGAGTAGTCTGGGGAATTGTGTAACCTTATTAGAACATACAAGAAAATCTATACCTTCTGCTCTCAGCCTCCCTGTGCCCTATACACCCTACTGCAATAAGTTTACCCTTAACCAGAAAATCAGAATTACATCCATCGTCCCATATAATTGTCATGGGTTTGGAGTATGAGTGGAGTCGTGATGATCTGCCTGCATAAGAACCCAGCCGTGCTTGCTGGTCGAGTGGCCTTCTTTTTTTTTTTTTTTTTTTTTTTTTTTCTTGCGTTATGCGGCCCTCTCACTGTCGTGGCCTCTCCCATTTGCGGAGCACAGGCTCCGG
This sequence comes from Lipotes vexillifer, assembly GCF_000442215.2. Classification (NCBI taxonomy): domain Eukaryota; kingdom Metazoa; phylum Chordata; class Mammalia; order Artiodactyla; family Lipotidae; genus Lipotes; species Lipotes vexillifer. The sequence continues at coordinate 4,821,312 of NW_006792448.1, forward strand.
ACGCGCAGGCTCAGTGGCCATGGCTCACGGGCCCAGCCGCTCCGCGGCATGTGGGATCTTCCCGAAACGGGGCACGAACCCGCGTCTCCTGCATCGGCAGGCGGACTCTCAAGCACTGCGCCACCAGGGAAGCCCTCGACTGGCCTTCTTTTAGTTGGCCCTTTGAGAAAAGGGAATTCCATAAAAAATACCATTGGGACTATTTTCTATTGTTTTCTCCCATCATTATTCAGGATTTCCTTTTAATAGTTAACAATTTTAACTTAATAGTCCTACCTTGTTTTACTATATCTAATCTATATTTCTTTAAACTATATTGTCTCTTTTCAAATCTTATCCTATTTCTTCCTTTGTATTTTTAATCTTTTAGGCCTTCCAGTTTTTGTCTTCTCTTTTCATTATCTATGTAACTTTTAACTATAAGTTTCTTCAGCATTTTTAATTTAATACGTATTTTAAAGGTTCCCACACAGAACATTATGTGGGAACTGTCCCTTTGCCCTTACCTTCTCATTTTCATTAACATTCTGTTTTCACTTTGATGTTATTGACATTAATTTTGTATGTAATTTTCATATCTTTTCCTAATTCTTGTTTTTTTATATTTTCTTTTTGACTATATTTTTATTTATTCTTATCATATCATTGCTATTTTAAAATATCCTTTTTTGTTTTGTATTATTTTACTCTCAGTTTAAATTTTTTAATTTTTTTTTTATATTTTGGGGGATCTTAAATGCTATCATTTTGCATTTTTAATTCTTCTTATTCCTGTTTTTATAATATTTTATTCCCCTAAGTCTCCTTTTATTCCCCAAATTTTTTTAGCTCAACTCTTTATGTCATTGGTTCAGTCCATTTTCCCTTTTCATTCTTAGCATTAGTTCTTTTCCTTATCTCCTCTCAGCCTGTTGAAGTAATGATGGCTGAAGTGTGCATCTCTGGCAGGAGTGAGCCCACCCCGCTCAGCAAGTTAGAAGTTGTTCCCAGGCTCCTGAACGCACCTCACTCCCTTCCACGTCCTTCTCCAGAAGCTTCAAGCTCTCCCTCCAGAGAATGATCATTTTCTCCATGCAGATGACACGCTTAATTACTGAAATACTGTTGTTTCCTCTATTAAGATACTATCCATGATTGACACATAATAGATGTGTCAGTAAATGTTGATTGGAATCACTGATGGATAAATCCAGTGCCTCCATGAGGAGCTGCATAGAGCAAGGTTCATGGTCTTTGACATTGACACCATGGGTACCTGGGCAAACCTAGAATCAAGGTGAGAGCAGCTCCCCACTCCTGAGCACTCACCAGGTACTGGGCACTGTGCTAAGCCGTGTGTATGCACTGTCCCACTGAATCCCCAGAGTCCCCCTATGGCAGCTACTGACATATCTTTCCCATTTTGCATGAAAAAGGGCAAGGGAAGGGCCAGAAAAGCCAAGTAAGCTGTCCGGAGTTACACAGCTATAAGTGGTGGTTAGGGACTGAGTGTTTGTCCCCCTCCCCCAAATTCATATGTTGAAGCCCTAACCACCCCACCCAATGTGATGGAGATGGGGTCTCTGGGGGGTAATTAGGTCTAGGGGAGGTCATGAAGGTAGGTCCCCCACGATGGGATTGGTGCCCTTATAAGAAGGGAAAAAGACACCAGAGCTTCCTCCCTGCCATGTGAGGACACAGCAAGAAGTCAGCCGTCTGCCAGCCTGGAAGAGAGCCCTCACCAAGAACCAAATCTGCTAGTGCCTTGGTCTTGGACTTCCCAGCCTCCAAAACTGTCAGAAATAAATGTCTGTTGTTTAAGCCACCAAGTAGAAGGCATTTTGTTATAGCAGCCCAAAGACAGTAGGAAAACTGAAATTCAAAACTGGCCCCGTCAGTTTCCAACACCTAGTGCTCACAACCACTGCAGCCTGTGGCCTCCTGAGGGGGTGAAGATGGGCTCCGGCTTGACCACCATGAGCATTTTCCTGCTCCAAGTTTCTCAGTGCTTGTCAAGCTTTTAATTCCTAAATTTTAAAAAGTATTGGGCTTCCCTGGTGGCACAGTGGTTGAGAGTCTGCCTGCCGACGCGGGAGACACGGGATCGTGCCCCGGTCCGGAAAGATCCCACATGCCGCGGAGTGGCTGGGCCCGTGAGCCATGGCCACTGAGCCTGTGCGTCCGGATCCTGTGCTCCGCAATGGGAGAGGCCACAACAGTGAGAGGCCTGCGTACCGCAAAAAAAAAAAAAAAAGTATTTATTTACCTGTTTTCACAGCAGACTTTATTTCACAGAGCAGTGTTAGTTTATTCGAAAACTCAGCAGAAAATACAGCATGTTCCCTCCCTTCCCCTCTCAAAACTCACAGAGTTTGCCCTATTAATACCTTGCACTAGTGTGGTACATTTGTTACAACTGATGCACCAAGAGTGATACATCATTATTAATAAAGTCCATTAATTTACATTAAGGTTCTAAGGGTTTAACAAATGCATAATGTCATGTCGTGTCCACCATTACAGTAGCATAAAAAATAGTTTCACTGCCCTAAAAGTCCCCTATCATCCACCTATTCATTTGCCTGTCCCTCTCCTAAAGCCCCTGGCAACAATGGATCTTTTTACTGTCTACTCTTACTTTTTCTAGAATGCTGTGTATTTGGAATCATACAGTATGCAGCCTTTTCAAGTCAGCTTCTTTCACTTACTAATATGCATTTAATACATATCGCAAAAAAAAAAAAAAAAAGTATTTATTTACCTGTTTTCACAGCAGACTTTATTTCACAGAGCAGTGTTAGTTTATTCGAAAACTCAGCAGAAAATACAGCATGTTCCCTCCCTTCCCCTCTCAAAACTCACAGAGTTTGCCCTATTAATACCTTGCACTAGTGTGGTACATTTGTTACAACTGATGCACCAAGAGTGATACATCATTATTAATAAAGTCCATTAATTTACATTAAGGTTCTAAGGGTTTAACAAATGCATAATGTCATGTCGTGTCCACCATTACAGTAGCATAAAAAATAGTTTCACTGCCCTAAAAGTCCCCTATCATCCACCTATTCATTTGCCTGTCCCTCTCCTAAAGCCCCTGGCAACAATGGATCTTTTTACTGTCTACTCTTACTTTTTCTAGAATGCTGTGTATTTGGAATCATACAGTATGCAGCCTTTTCAAGTCAGCTTCTTTCACTTACTAATATGCATTTAATACATATTTTCTGCATCACATCTATTCATGGCTTTATAGCTTATTTTTTTTAATCATGGAATAATATTCCATTGTATGGATCTACCAAAGTTTACTTACCCATTTACTTATTGAAAGACAGATTGGTTACTTCCAAATTTCTCATTTATTTGAATTTTTTAAAAATTTAACTCCAATTCCTGGACTCCAGTCCTACTCCAGAGTCTTCCTGGAGAGTCTTCCTCCACAGGCTTAGGGTAGAGCCTGTGAATCTGTGGCTTTAAAAGCAGCCCACGTGAACCTGACGCTCACCAAGGACTGGACACCTACGCTCTGAAGCCTTAGCCACCTGTTTGTCCACATGTGAGATTGGACTTGGAATCTTTTCTAAGGCAAATCTTAGCCTGCAATGCAGGTGCTCCCTTGGCCCTCCTCATTCAGATACAAACATTCATCTGCCTGTACACCCACTCACAAGTCCACATGCACACACACATACCCAGCTCCCTTCCTGGTCACACCTGGCAGAAGCTAGGGTGAAAATCCTGGGAAGGTAGCAGAGCTTCAGAGCATCTAGCCAGAGCAAAAGCTTCTAGAGTTCGGACCGTGCCCCTCGGTGGAAAGCTGGCCCAAGGTCAACTAGATCGTCCCCACCCCAACCTCAACTATGCAGGCTGACCTGCTGGTTGGCTCACCTTCTTGTACTTGTGGGGGAAGGTGAACCTCTCAATGGTGTTCTGTACAGCTCCCCGAGTCACATTTCCCAACCTGTCCTCGAGCTGCAGCAGCTCCTACAAAGAGAGAACATGTGGATGTGTGCATTCTGCACGTGCAAACACTCGCATGCACTCATGATTCATGATAGGGAGGAGGGGCACTGAGAGACCTGCAGAGCATTCACGTCGACGGGAGGAATTGTCAAATGCTCAAAGACTGCGAGATCTCTACTCACTCTTTTCCTCTCTCCTACTCTCAACACTGAGGCTACGCCTACCACCCATGCCCTCCCCACCCGCAGGGGAGGGAGAGGGGACAGTGGCATCTCCACCAAGCCAGTGGAAGCCAGGCTGACGGGAGGGTCCCCAGACAGAGGGGCGGGGCGTACCTCATAGCTCTCCCGCACAGCGGAGGTGTGTCTGCTGGCATTCAGTCCCTGGAGAGCAAGGAAGTGAAGCTGAGGGTAAGGGTAGTTTCGGATTTCATGGACGACCTGTTGGGGAGAAAACGCCTCAGACAGGATTCCAGGCTCCAAGAGCCCAGCTTCTGACTCCCCCTCCTGTAGCCAATCAGCGCACCCCTGAGATGCTGCGGTGTTCAGAAGCGCTGTCTTTCCTCCTCCTGTGTCCCCCGTCCTCATCAAGAACCAAGCCTGGGCCGAACCAGCCCCAGAAAGAATAACAAAATCAGTAAAGTAACAACTAACCTGACTGGGCATTTATTTCATGGCAGGCACTGTTAAGCCCTTCAAATGATTAATTGAATCATCTCACCTGACCTGGGTGCAATTACTATTCCCATTTTGCTGATAGGGTAAGTGAGACACAAGCGGATGAAGTAAGTGACAGAACCATGGTTTCAAACCCAGGCAGGCAGATGGCAAAGTTCACTCCCTTCCCTTCTGCTCTGTACTGCCCAGAACAGGGTGGGGCAAGTGGGGGCACAAAATTTAAGGAGGCACCGAATGACTCAGTAACCAAGATAAATAATACTTTAATGTAGTATTTTAAAATCAAGGTTAATGCAAAGAATCCATAATGAACAAACTATCAAAATTTTAAATAAAAACAGGATCTGATCCTTTCCTTAAATGGCCCTGCCTCACTCCCCTCACCCTGACCCTCACCCTGTCTCCAGCTGTGAGTCAGAGCGCCTCAGCTTACTCCTGCACGATCCTGGACTTAATCTTTCTATGCCTCAGTTTGCCAATCTGTAAAACAGGGATAAAACCTTTCGTGTGGTGTTTTTGCGAGGCTAGTGATTAGAACAGTGCCTAGTATGCAGTGAGTGCTCAATAACCACTAGCTTTTATTCTTAGGAGATGCTGCTTCATAAGGCGAACCTTAGATCTTCCGAGCTGACAAGGCTTCTGGGATTATTCATCCAAGCCTCTCATTTTACAAATGAGACTGAGGTGCTGCGTGGTTAAAGGGCAAAGGCAAGGGCTGGAAGGGCCGAATTATGCTCTAGGGCAGCAGCATTGAAGAAGCTGTCTGGAGATAAGATTTTCAATCAGCCTTTCGCTGCTTTAGTGGACTATCTTCACCTTCATTCCACACAGCTCAGGATGCCAGGTATGCAAAGGCCCCAAACCCCACCGGATCCTCCCACAGTCGCCACACCCTGCAGCGCTGAAGGCCGGCTCTCTGCACAAGGCAGCCCTAGGGGCCGCTTCTGGGGTCTCTGTGTTCCCCACACCAGGCATCTTCATCCCATTTCACAGATAAGTAAAACCAAAGCCCCAGGAGAAGCTGACCCAATAAATTAACTAAATGAGGTCACATGGGGTCCAGGGACTACGCTGCTTGCTCTTAGCCCTGAGCCTTCCCCCCACCCTCCCTCACTCC
>NW_006792448.1:4827072-4838580 GCF_000442215.2 Lipotes vexillifer
CCAGACCGGGGCCTGCCACAGGGCCCCTTGCCCCACCCCCAGTGCCCCACCTCCTTTCAGCAGTGCTGGCTTCTGGTCCAACAGCTTTGCTTTCTTTCCCCTTCAAGCCCAGTTGGGAATAGGAGCTGGGAGGGGAGGGGAGCGGCTGACCTGCCTGTGCTCAGGACACAGCCGGGCAGGACACAAGGGAGCCACAGGCCTCAGCCCACCATTGGCACCAACAGGCAGCAAGGGAGTCAGTTTCCTGGCAGAGCCTCTCACTCACCATCTGCGTGGAGGAGGAGTTTCGGGGAAAGTGGTGCATTCGAGGAGTCGCTAGGTAATGCTGATAATGCTGAGGCATGGGCCGCACCTGGAACTGAGCGGGACTCAAGCCGGTGTCCACACTGAGATCCCTGCAGGGACACAGCCACGGTGAAGCACAGGTGATCCGGCCATCGGGTTGCAGAAGCGACCTCAGACATCAAGCCCGTCGAGTAGAATCAGAGTCACAAACTGCCAGAGCTGCAAGGGATTCAGTCTCGCCTAGCCCTGCCCCTCTCTTTATGGCGAAGGGAACTGAGACTCAGAGAAGGAAGGGCTCTGCTAGATCGAAGGAACCAGTATAGTCTGGGCCTCATACTACTTGAGACTAGTGCACCAAAGCCCGTCCCTGAGAGAAATGCTGAAAGAGGAATCCAAATAAGCCGGTCACGGATACAGAGCAAAGGAAAGACAGCTCCAGATAGAGTGGAGGGGGGCAGAGGTCATACTTTAACCACTTAGAGAAAATAATAGGAGAGGGACCTGCAGCTGTGAGGCAGGAAAGCTCTCCTGGACCACCACCCCTGCTCCTCACCATACAGGAGACTCATTTCACTTAAAAATCAATCAACTGAAAAGGATCCAGTGTTCCTTGGAAAATGGCTAAGTTCTGGTCTGAGACAGAAAAAAAAAAAATGTGCAACATGAGATTGAAACATCTTGTCATAACTAAAAGCAAGGAAGTTATCAAGGTCAAGTCAAAAGGATTCGGGAACCATCCTGGAGAGGTTCCCACTGGCAGAGTTTGGGCATTTTGTATCAATGAGTGTAACTGCAGTAGACTAAAATACATCAAATAGGTTCAAATCTGTGAGAATGAAATGATGCTAAAGAAAACTGGTCCCCTTTGAAGGATGCTAGGGAACCAATGCTTCATTTTGAAAACTAATAAATAAAGGGGAAGGGGCTTCCCTGGTGGCACAGCGGTTGAGAGTCCGCCTGCCAATGCATGGGACACGGGTTCGTGCCCCGGTCCAGGAAGATCCCACATGCCGCAGAGCGGCCGGGCCCGTGAGCCATGGCCGCTGAGCCTGTGCGTCCGGAGCCTTGTGCTCCGCAACGGGAGAGGCCACAACAGTGAGAGGCCCGCGTACCGCAAAAAATCAAATAAAATAAAAAATAAAGGGGAAGAACCAAACATTTATCCTGCCTTTCCTCTGTTAACTGTACTGCAGGGTAACCAAATCGTGGATGAAGGAAAATTGCTCTTTATGAAAGTTTTCTAGCTAGTCAATGAATAAGGAATGATTGAATTATTTGTCACATTCCTTCATCCCCTAAAGAAATAAAGGATCTGGGCAAAGATTATCAATTGCTACTAACATCACACAGGAGAGACAACCAGCTATCTGCTGGAAGAACACAGCACCTCGTATGAAGTGCTTTTTGCCAGAAAATGAAAGTTGAGCCTGAATCTGCTCAAGTCGCAACCTGGGTGCCAATGTATAGTGAGTTTAGCGTCTGAGGTGACACCTCCAGAGCATAACCAGCAAAATCCAGATGAGGGGAAACTACAGGGAAAAAAACCTGATTCAACAAATACTTTTTTTTTTTTTTTTTCGGTACGCGGGCCTCTCACCATTGCTGCCTCTCCCGTTGCGGAGCACAGGCTCCAGACGCGCAGGCTCAGCGGCCATGGCTCACGGGCCCAGCCGCTCCGCGGCACGTGGGATCTTCCCAGACCGGGGCACGAACCCGCATCCCCTGCATCGGCAGGCGGACTCTCAACCACTGCGTCACCAGGGAAGCCCTACCTTTTTTTTTAATATGAGGAACATTAAAGGAATTTCTGCTTCCAGCTGTGATGTCTATACAGTATGACATATATATATATTCCTACATTTCCTCTATATATTAGCCCACATCCCTGGAACAACTCCTGATGAGTCTGTCACTTGGGACATGAGGTTACTCTTGGAGCCAGTTGGAAGCAAACTTAGAAATTCTCTTAGTCCAGGCCCTCACTTTCGCAGGCCCAGCGGAGGCCTGAGGAAGGCCAGTGCCTTATCCATGGTCCCAGGCTATAGCCAGTTAGGGGCTCCAGGGTTTCCGATCGTCGCCTGGGCTCACCCCGTGACCTGCCTCGGGGAAAGGAGTTCCCCGGGGCACCTCACGTGGCAGAAACTCTGACTCTTAGCACCTGCCCAGCAGTCCCAGGGAATCCAACAGATTCAAAGTAGCAGAGAGATGTTCAGGGAATTCTACCAAAAGCAAAGTCCCAAGGAACTGGGAACAGAATCCCTCCAATTCTAGGAATGCTGAGTGGAGAAGCAAAAGACACCTCAGCCCTCAGATGAGAGAGGTGATCTGCCCAGGTTCGGCCTGAGTGGGCTCTGGGATCCCCTTTTATCATCTCATCAAAAATCCCTTCCCAAACCCAGGATCCTCGAACAGGGCTCCTTTGCTGAGGCCGAGCTGCTTGCAGGGGAAGGATGGTAGGGAGCTCTCACCCCTACCCGCCTCTCCCAGGTGCCCAGGCAGGGCTAGGGCTGCATGGCCGCGCGGGCTGCCGTCTGCACTGGGGGCAGAGTCAGAACTGTGAACCCAGGACCGTGTCAAAGGAACACGATGTCTCCGGACACTGGAGCAGGGCTCGAGGTCAGGGTCAAGTTATCGGGCCCAGGCCAGAAAGCGGGGATTGGGGAGGATTTATCCCCCAAGGCCTGCTGCTCCCACACACTCCCAGCCCAGGATGCTTAGTGCGAGCAGCTGCTTGGGTAGGGCTAGAATCTCCTAAACTAAGTGGGGGAGGGCCAGGCAGCCTCAGGCCTGGGGCTGGATGAGAGCTATCGGGGCATGCCAATTCCTGAAATGACTAGGGCAGAAGTCAATGGTTTCTGATGATTCTCTAAAGGAAAGGGGGGGCGGTGCGCAGACACACTCCCCACCTCCTGCCTCCCAGGGATCCTTGCAGAGGGTGAGCACAGCCCCTCCTACAACGCATTTCCTGTCATCTAATTTCCAGACCTCACATCTCCTGGCAGAAGAGGCCTCCCTGGAAAAGAGGGGTGGGATGAAAAGCCCCTCGTCACCACTTGGATGGCCCTTGCTGGAGCAGAGCTAATTACAGGGAGGAGAAAGGGCCTCCTACTTGGGAAGTGGGGACAGGACAGGCAGAAATGGCCCCGGATGGACCTGGTGCGGGACTCAGCCCAGGGGCCTCCCAGCGTCCCCTGCTGGGGCACAGGCCAGCCTCTCAGGGTCCCCGCCTCTCTGTTTCTCCAGGCAAGCAGGGGTCAGGAATGCAGAGCGACAGAAATGAGCGAGGAGCACAGGAGATTTGGCCAAATAAAGCAAGTCGTCGGCCTAACCCGCACCGCGCCTCCCGCATCTCAGCAGCACCTGCCTCATCGCATCTCCCATCCCCTCCCACTTGCCACGCTGGACCTTGTTCAGATCCCTCAGCCGTACACAAGGACCCCAGGTGCTCTGTGTGCTGAAGAGAATTAAACTGGATTGACTTGCCTGCTGAGGGACAGAATTTCATCCAAACAACAATTAAATCTTCCTAATTTGAATCTGCTAATTAGAAAAAGGCTGTGCTGAAGCTGGCCGTGGTGTAATCTATGTTTTAGGAGAGCGTTAAATCTAACAGAGAAAACCTGAGAACTACTAAGAGCTGGAGACAAGGAACCTGTTAAATCAACCATTTCCTGCACCTAGAAGCACCTTTAGCATCCAGTCAACCAGAACTACCCTTTTGAACCATTCCTGGGTGTCTGGTCCTAGGCTGCTTCCAAAGCAACCCTTGCCCACACCAGTTTGCCTGACTAAATGGCTGAGTAATGACACTAATGCACGTCTGTTTTTTAAATAGTCCATCCCTTTCCGTTGAGGTTCTTTGTTTGTTTTTACATTCTTTAAAACACACACACACGCACACACACTTTTTTACCTCAAAGTTGCAAAAAATTCCCTGATACTCTTCACTCAGATTCCCAAGTGTTAAAATTTTACTACCTTACTGCATTTCTGTTTCCTTCTCTCTCTCCACGTATACATCCATACATACAAACACACACACAGAGTTCTCCGTGGATTTTTTTCCCTAAACTACTTAAAAATAAGTTGAAGGCATGATGCTCTTTACCTCTAAATACTTTAGTGAACTACACATCTTTTTCAAGTGTTCAGGTGTTTAGACCCAGCCCTTGTTTAGGTCAGCCCTCCCCTGAGCTAGAACTTGTGAGTAGGGTGGGACCAAGTATCCAAAACAAAGCAATGATGCATCCCAGGGCAACAAAGGCCTCTGCCCTGAGTGCAGGAGACTGTGGGAAGACATCACAGGGGCCCGCTGCCTACAAAGACACCACAACCAAGCCCTCAACCTCTCCCCAACCAATCTCCCCAGTCCTTGCCTCCAACCCAGCTGGCTCTATCTCCATGAGCCTGTTTTGCCTGGCTGGCGTGTCCTGGCACTTCTCTCTGGACTCCTCAAGGCCCACCCCCTCCAGGAAGCCTTCCCTGACCATGCTAGCTCCTGAGATTCTCCTTTCCTCCCCCCTCCCAGGGACCACTGGTTCACAGCACTCCCTGAGCTTGGGAAATGCTTTGCATTCCAGTCCCCTCCTCCCCTGCAGTACCATGAACACTGAGCCCAAGGCTGGGCACATGATGGCACCTAGCCACATCTGAGCTCATTGCTGGAACCAGGACCTTGGGGGGCCATCTGGCCCTGAGGGTGGACAGGGCAAAAACTGGGGCTTGAAGACTAGGACTACGGCATCATTGAAGTGAAGGAAACAGGAGCTCCATGGATCAGACAAGACCCTCCTCCCTCCCTCCCCCAGGGACCCCACTCACCAGTCAGTGCCCTCAGCCAAATACCTGGGCTGAGGTGTCTGTAGTTGGTGGCCGAAGTCGAAGCTGGGGTGGAGGCGGTGAGGGTGGACAGACACTCGCTCCTGACTCCGCCTGCACCGGAAGGGAAGGAGGAATCCAGGCGTCAGGGCTGCCCAGGGCCAGCCCAGCTCCCAGGAGCGCTCAGCAGCCCCAGCCCACAGCCTACGTGTGGAGCAGTGGCCTTCAGCCCTCTTCCCAAACTCCAAGGAAGCTTCCTGGGCAGCAGCCAATAACTCAGAAATTCCCGCTGTCTCTGGGCTGCCCACTATACTGAGCCTCTCCCTGGGTGTGACTACTGCAGGTCAGCTGTCTCACCCGGTCTCTCTAGCTTCTCTGCTCCTTCTCCTACTACTCCCCTCTCTCCTTGGTGGGATGTATTCAGGACACACAGACAGGCCTCCTGTAGGCTCTCCCACCTCTGTGCACCCCGTCTGCTCCCACCATGCTCTTCTCCTCTCCTCCACCCTCTCCACACTCTTCCCAGCTTTCATGGCCCAGGGCAAAGCCACCTCCTCCAGGAAGGCTTCCCTGAACACTCCAGATCATGGTGACCTCTCCTTCCTCTGACCTCCTACAGCACTCACCTTCTGTCCCAGGCACCCCAACCTCTACAGACATGGACGCTTGGGGCCTTAAAGATCATCAAGTCCAGAGGTGCTCAAAGTGTGCTCCAAGCAACGCTTGCAGTCCCTGAGACCCCTTCATGGGGTTTACGAGGTCAAAATGATTTTCATAATAATACTATCATGTTATTTGCTTTTTCACTCTCATTCTCTCACAAGTGAACAGTGGAATTTTCTAGAAACTACATGACATGTGATTCTGCCACATTTGAGTGCAGAAGAAGACTTGAGAACACAGCCATCTTCTATTAAGCCAGACATGAAAAAGATTTGTAAATATGTATTTTTAAAAAGTCACTCTTTTCACTGATTTAGATGCAAAAAATACAGCTATTTTTTGAATATTTGAATTTGAATATTTTTTATTAGTGTTAACATATACCTTAGTTATTTTTATTTTTAAATGAATTAATAAGTATTTTTAAATTTCTGTTTTAATTTCTAATAGGGTAGGTATCAATAGTCATAACCCACATAAACAGAAGCTTGCTGTAATCCTCAGTAAGTTTTAAGAGTGTAAAAACAGTCCTGAGACAAAAATGTTTGAGAACCACTTAACTTGTACAGCTCCTTCTCTTAACAATTGAGGCTCAGAGAGGTGAAGTGACTTGCCCAGGATCCCACAGCTACTTCAGCCCCATTTGATTAGTATTGTCTCATTTTACTCTGCACTTGTTTCATAGCTGGTCTCTCCAACCAGACAGTGGGCTCTCTGAGGGCAGGGCTGACCCAGCCCTGTCCTGAGGTATCCCTTAGGGACCTCCAATGTTAGAATCTGGTGACCATGAAGTTTGAGGGGACGTGAGGGGTCCCCTAGTCTAGTCTCCCACAGCGTTGAAAAGTCCACTGTGAGCATCCTAGCCCACCACTTACCCAGCTCCTGGCCAGTTACCTGGGCGATATGACAGGGACACACACTAACAGAGGGAACACATATCAGGTTAAGGCAGCGCTCACTGCCTGAAACAAATGCCTCTAAGTGGAGCAAAAGCTGCCTCCTACACAGAGACTCATTTGGTGACTGACTGCTGGCCAAGCCTGGCAGGGTAGAAGCCAGGGGTCCAGCGCTGGGCCCTGACCCCGCCCCGCCCAGGTAGCACACACACCTGGGGTGCGAGAGGAGCCTGCGGTGCTGGGCTTCCAGGAGCTGCTGCTGCAGGAGGTATTGCTGGTGCAGGGCCTGAGGTAGGAAGGAGGGACCTGTGACGTCCTGGAACTGCAGGGTGGGCAGCGGGGTCAGCGACTGATGCAGGGCGCCGCTGTGCTGGTGGGCCGGGGCCATGTGGGCGCTGAGGCCCGGCTGCGACTGCACCGGGTGGGCCAGGGGGAAGTCGGGAGCGAGCTGCTGCGGCTGGGGGGGGCCCAGATGGAAGTGGCGGCAGGAGGTAGCGTGAGGATGCTGAGACCTTTGAAATGGGGCACCTGGAGAAGCAATGACAAAGACTCCATGAGGACCAGCCCTGCTCCCCTCTCCCACAGACCCCGTCTCCCCCTACCCCCAACCTGCAGCTGGTGAAGCTCAAGAACTTCATTAGAAAACAACAATGTCATCACTTTTGTATACAAATGATCATCGATCGGTGCTCCCTAGTAAAGGCTCTGTGCAGTATGTGTTGGAGGCGGGGTGGGGGGGGGGAGTATTTTGTTTAATAAATAGATAAGCATCCTCTTTTAAATTAACACACTTGTTAAAGGAATTTTAAGGTCCCTGGAGGCAGTTTGGCTTTCTTGAATTTCTCCCATGCAACCTTATTGACCCTACTACCTTTTTAAATAGATGCCTAGAGAAAATTTAGTCCAGCCTAGTCAAGCTCTGAACTCTACTGAAGACTTGGCTAGCCAGGACCCAGCCGACAGGGAGCCCAAATTTCCAAAGAGAAAACAACCAGAAGTTGTTTTCCATGCAATTTTAAGAAAAATAAAAAATCTAATCCCACAAAATTTTTAAGTAATAATGAAATAATTTGTTATAATATTATAATTTATTTAAAAGCAAAGATTTCCAGCAATAAGCTGGGCTCAATGCTGCATTTAATCTAGTCTTCACTACCTTCTAAATAACATTGACCTTGATGATGACAAAGCCTTACAAATTTTCCATAAGCAAAGATCCAGCTCTCAGCACTGGAGTCCTTTAATAAGGAAGGAAGTGAACTTGGCACCTCAGGAAGCTTTACAGAGGCTTCCTGCTAAACACGGCAGGTTCAACATATATCTGCTCCTTCCCAAACCCCACTGAAATGAGAGCAAAGGCATAAAGAGAAAATAAACAGACAAGGACAAGAGAGAACAGGAGAGGTGACATCAGCAGGCAACAAATGTCAACAGATTTTTGGAAGGTGGAAAGCAGATGGAGCAATTAGCAGAGCTGAGGAATTGGAAACCAAGCACCAGTCAACGAGGATAAGACAGATCTTGCCGCACGTGCTGGAAGGGTCAGGACAACTCCTGTGGTGGCAGGAGAGATGACGGCGCTGAGAACAGGGAGGCTGGTGGCCAGTCTCCATGAGGAGCAATTCTGCCCAGGGCATCTCCCCTCTCCCATGCAGGGCAGTGACTGCCGCTCCCTCGCCCTGGCATTTTGCAGGGAAAGTGAGCCAGAAAGGCTCCAGTAGAGGAGGACAGGGGTGCAGCACCGTGCTCAAACAGGGGGGGTTAAGCGAAAGTCTTATACATGGAATTTTGGAAACACCTGCTCCCTTCTGCCTCTTGGTTCAGAGGGTGCTGCTACTCAGGTGCCCCTCCCCTGCACACCCCACAGCCCCAGGTTGGAAACTGGCCCCAGAAATAGCTCTACAGTTCCTTCTGGTTGGGAGTACCCCGTAAAATGGTTGAGTCCCCAACTGGCGACTCCATAATAAAGCCCATAAGTTGAAAGGTCCATATCCATACACACACGCACAGATTCTGGAAGTTATTAGTGACCTACTCTTCAATATGAACAGACAGCCAAGGATGACCAGTCTCTTGAGGAAGATTACAAAGTAAAAGAGAGAAAGAATATACTAAATTTAAAAAAAAAAAAAAAAGAAAGAAAATAAACTCAGAGGAACAGAAGTAATGCAAGGATCCGAAAAAAATAAACTTCAAAACAGTTGAATTAATATCCTCAGAAAAATGATGTCGGGTCCATGAGACAACAACAAGCTCCTTTAAAAGGAGCAATGAAAAAACAAGAGAGCTCTTGGAAATTAAAAATATAAGAGGTGAAATCTGAAATTCAGCAGAAGGGTTGGAAGATAACGCTGGGGAGATTTCCCAGGAAGCAGAACAAGAAAACAAGGAGTTGAGGAAAAAGATGCCAGCATTGAAGGATGCAGTCAGAAGATTCCACAGTTTTCTAGTAAGAGAGAAAGAATGGAGAAAATTGTGGGAAAAAAATTATTTAAAGTATTTCCCAGAACTGATGGTCAGCTTCTAGATAGAAAAGGCCCTCTGAGGAGAAACACACACCAAGGCGGGGAGAAGAAACACACACCAAGGCATCTCCCTGGGAAATGTCCAAGCAGTGGGGCAGAGAGATGATTCTGACACCTTCCAGAGAGAAAGCAAACTGGTCCCATTCGAAGGGTCTGGGAGCAGGATAGCACCAGATTTTTCAAGAGCAACGTTGGAAGCTTGAAAACAGTAGAGCAACTGCTTTCAAGGCGCCGAAGGGGTGTCGGGGGAAGATTTTCAATCTAGAATTCTGTGCCCAGCCAAACTATTAATCAGGCGTGAGAGTAGAATAAGGCCATTTTCAACCATGGAGGGTCTCAAAATAATTAATCTTCTCACACCCTTTCTCAAAGAACTACTGATGCAAACCAAAAGAAAGGAGCAAAGAAATAGGGGGTGACACCTGGAAGAGGGGGCTTTCCCAAGCACATGGTTGTACAGGGCCTCCAGCAATCATTTCAAGGCAGGGAGGAGGGAGGGCACTCTGAGGGGTAGCTGGGGGTGGATCAAAAATATAACATTACCATCAGATTTGGCCACATGAAAATAGTATTTGAAGGAATTTTCCAATTTTGTAGAGCATTTGGTAAGAATTTGTAAAAATGTCACAGAAAGCAGGCAATTATTACCTCTAGGAAGAGAAAAAATTGTTCAGAAAGTGTAATTATTACATACTACGTGGTTCAGCTGTGAACAATATTTATATATTAATAACACAACAAGCATTAATAAACTATTTTAGAACAGAAAAGGACATTTCTTCCATAATGAGAAGAAAATAGACAATGTCAAAACTGAAAAATCAACAAAGAGCAGTAAAAGAATTTATTTAGAAATTTACTTAGTAATTTATGTATTTCAGGAAGTAAATACTCGAAGAGGAGTTGGAAATGTTGAGCTTCTAGTGGTGGGACTAGGGTGGGGAGGGCAAGGGGCAGACAACTGCTGTTTTACTAAATGTGTCTTATGTTGGAGCTATCTGACTTTGTAAATGACATGCAGGCCCTTGATAGATTTTTTAAAATCTTTTAAAAATAAATATTTGCAAAACAAAATGGAAATAAAATGCATTTCTGGCTCACTGCAAGTGAGCCAGAAAAGAGTGATCTAGAACCTTAATTCCCACCAGCATTCCAGATCAGTAGCGCCTCCTCTGCCTGGTGAATTCTGGCTTCCATGAGTCCAGGGGCTGTAGCCTGAGCAAGCAGCCTCCGGATGCCCCCTTCTCCCTCACCACCATCTGTCATACTGTAAAAAAAGAAGGAGAGGTCCACGTGACCAAAGGAGGGCGGGCAAGAAGGGAAAGGAGAGCTGTCGGAAGCTAACAAAGTGAAAGACAGGCATGACTGCAGAAGAAGGGAATGGGGTTTAACAAAAACGGATATCGTAAAGCCTCCAGTCCAGCACTGTCTATTAAATTACAATGTGCGCCACATACGTAATTGTAAATTTCTAGTAGCCACCTTTAAAGAAGTAAAAAGAGACAGGTGAATTTAATTTTAATAGTATATGTTACATAACTCAGTATATCCAAAATATTGTTTCAACATGTACTCGATATAAAAAAATTATTGAGATATTGTACATTGGCTTTTTTTTCATATTAAGTCTTCAAAATCCAGTGTACATCTGGCACTTACAACACACCTTAGTTCGGATAGCCACTTGTGGTTAGCGGCTTCCGTGTTGGACAATGCAGCTCCAAAAGAAAAAGACCAACTCCGTACACAGAGCAAAGAATCTTAGCCAAGTTTGCTAACTGGTCTGCCTTCAGAGGGGGAGTCCCCACTGCTTACTGGTGAGATGCACACCCCTTAGCCTGATCCTCAAGCTCCGTGCCCCTGGTCCCCACCGCCCAAGCCCTCCCCGACATCAGACATCAAATCTCCAGACACTCCACGCACATTCCCACCTCGGGGCCATTGCTCATGCTGGTTGCTGCCTTCCCTGTCTTTAAAGGTCATCTCTCAGCAACTCAAAAAATGCCTCCCCTGCCTGCCAGCCCCCAGGGACGCCTTCCTCCTCTGCATTCCTGTAGAAGGCCCTGTCACTACCACTCAGTTGGCACCTGGCAGTAGCTACCTTGCTTCTTCACACTCACCGCCCCCAGCTGGCTGAGCTTCCTGTCTTGCTGTTTCTGGATCCCCACGCACCTCCCTGGAGCTGGCACTCAGTAAATACCTGGTTGGCTGACTGCTGGAGGGACTGAGGGAAAAGCAGTGACTCGAGGCCACTGACGCACTGGGGCTGGTTGAAGGCCAACTGATTTGAAATCGAGAGGGAAAGAGAGGGGCAAGTAGGC
>NW_006792448.1:4838613-4887436 GCF_000442215.2 Lipotes vexillifer
GGAAAGAGAGTGGCAAGTAGGCCCAGGTGAGCTCCAGGTTTTAAAGCTGCAGTGCACAGGGGCTGGGCAGGCAGAGCAGGCCAGCGTCCTCCCCCTCGGGGGCTGGTGGAGCCTCTCCCACCACCAGGAACAGCAGCTGCCTCCCTCCCACAAGCCCCTCCTGCCAGGAGGGCGCCCACCCTGTGAGGGAGGCCCGTCAGGTTTCTATGGAGGCCCATTAGGGAGAGGACCGACCACCACCCACTCTCCTGTAACCTGTGCCCTCCAACTGATGCACTGGGCAGTGAGAGCAGCTGCCCTCTCTCCTGGATGGGCAGCAAGAGAAAAGTGAACAAAAGTATCTATGTGTCTCATAATATTTCAGGCAATTTCTACCCGCAAAAGTCCTTTGACTTCTGTTCTGGGACTTTGTGCCCCTCTCCCCTGTCATCTCCAGCCCCAGAGGGTTCTCAGTCTCATCAGCTCTGCTCAGAAGGACATTAAAGGCAGGAGACATCCATTCTGGGGCCCCTGACTCACCCCAACCCTGTGTGCTGTAGGGTCTGTGAAAGTAGCAGCTGCTGTATTCGGTCTCTAAGACCAGAGGAGTGAAGTTCTTAGGGTAGACTAGTCGGGCCCACGACAAGCCACTGACCAGTGACAGCTGAGTAACACATCCCAAAATGCCCTCATCAACAAACAACCTACAATTTTTCCCATTAGAGTTACTCCTTCGGGTTAAAAAAATAATCTCCAGGTGTCCTTGAATATATTATCCATTTATCTTATTTCCCCAGGACTGAAATGCCATCAATTGGAGGATTCATCATGAACTAAATAACATTTTTAGGGAGTGGGGAGAAAGAGGGGTTACATTTTTTTTTTTAAAAAAACACCACATTAAAGAAGCACAGCAAGTGTAAGACACAAATTAGTTTCAGAAATGTGTAGAAAAACATGTGCACCTTAGAATTCTGGAAATTGATGCTATAGTACCCCCCTGAGAGCTAGCTGGGAGGACCTCCTGAGAGCTAGCTGGCAGCACCTTCAAGCAGGGGTGCTCCCCCGGGGCCTAAGCAAGGCAGGGCTGGGGCAGGGGGAGGCCACTGTGCGGGGGCTTGCCTGATGGCCACCTGGCACACGCAGGCGCTCCACAAGAGCTGGTGACTGATTCGTGCCTCATGGGCAGGGAGCCAAAGTGGCTGGCAGCTGGAGAGGGGGCGGAACAGCAGAAACCACACAGCCCCATGAGGAGGGGAAGGTAAAAGAGAAGCGGAGGACGTGGGGGCCAAAGGCTGTGGGCAAGGTGGGTGGAGATGACAGTGACAGAAGTCTCGAGTCTCTGGAAGGTTCATTGACACTCATTTGGTAAATGACAGAGCAGAGATTTGAACTGAGGTCTTTCCTGAAAGCCAATTGTCAATGGGAGGGAGGGGCAGAGCCAGGGAACTAGAAGCCTTGATAAAGTGAGGGGCCCTGCTGAGGAGGAGAGAGCAGGGCAGAAACGGGGCCTGGACACCCAGAGGACACGCTGGGCCAGTCCAGGTTTCCTGGGGACAATGGGGATGGAAACAAGGGTGCCAGAGGAGCCTCAGAGCTGGGCCTGGGTGGGAGCTGAGAAGAGCCAGGTCAACAAGTCAGAAAGCCAGAAACGTCGGTGGAGACAGCAGATCCATGTGGCCTGATAGGCTTCTCCGGAGCAGGCAGCATCCTGAGCTGGAGGAATATTCTAGCTGTATTCTAATCTGCACCAGCTTGGTCACCTCAGGGTAACGTGGCTTTCATCCTTCAGACTCCAGGGCTGAGAGGCACTGCCTTCAAACCCTCAGGTGAAGAGGGAAAGATAACAGCAGGCAGTGCTGGGGGCAAGGACCAGGGGGCGCCTGCCTCCCACCCCAGTGCCCCGGGATAACTGCTGCCTGCCAGCGGGGGCCTCAGGGGCAAGGTTGCAGACCCACGGGCCAGCCAGGCCGAACATCCCCCACTCCTCCCAGGGATGCAGGACCCTGGGAGAATAGGATGGGAACCAAACATTCCCACACCTCCAGGGAAGCCGGCAGGTCCTGTCCTCCCCAGGCCAGTTCTCAGGCATCAGATTCCCACTGTCCTCAGGTCATTGACCCGCATCACTCTCCCTTAGAGGTGGGGTCAGAACAGGAGGGCGGGTCCCACAGCAGAGTCACAAGGGAGGGGAGGGCCAAAGAGAGTCCCTCCCAAAGGCCCCCCAGGAAGGAGGGCAGCCAGCCAGCAGGGACAGGAGGCTGATACTTGTCTCTGCTGAGCACTTCCTTGAAGCTGGGCTGGAGTCAGAGTCTACTCCTCTCTGAAAAGCCAGCTCTCAAGCAGCAAAGAAAACCAGTTTTTTGAAAGCTGATTTCTGCCCACAAGAGGCCAGGGAGGAAGGCCTCTGCTACCAAAGAGGCTTTCAGAGCCAGGCAGTCACCCGGTGTAAGGGCTCCGTCTTAGAGGCCTGTGTGCCTCCCCTCATTGTCAGACCAGGCGGGACACTGGACTTCTCTGGCCTCAGTTTCCGAGACCGTGACTCACAGTGATGCACCTGATGCTACACACCTGCTAACATCTCTCCGCTGAAGGGGCCACAGGCATCTTCTGGCCTGGCCTCTCCTCTTGCTCGCGGGGAAGCCAAGTAAGAAGCACAGGAAGACCTTGCGCACTGAGTGTTGTGACTGCCCCCGGAGTCCCCCAGCAGGCCAGGCCAGGCCAGACCCAGGTCTCCTGCCCCACCTCCTGTTGGGACAAGCCTGTGTGTTCTGTCCCATGTCCAGCACCGGAACTGAGCTCAAAGCAGGGAGAGGCAGAGTAGACCAGTGCTGGACTTCTAAATCCATCTTCCAATGGCTGCCACATCATCCTAAAGCCAGTTCTGAGTGTTCCATCCCTTGCAAACGCCCCTTCTGGCCTCTCTCTCTCTCTCTCTCACTGCTCCCTGTGACCTTCCCTCTCACCTCTCCTGGACCCCCAGGGGTCTTACCTGCCCCCTGGCCCCATACCCTACCTCCTAGGGCTGTTGCATTCTGTCCAACCTCGGCCACCCAGGGCAGGTGTTAACTCTGGGATGGAATCTCCCAGTGGATGGAACTTCTCTCCATCAGATTTGTGGCATTTGCCTATTATACTTGGCATTTTATTTCTGGGCAAATTTTATCTCCAAGAATCAGCTGTAAAGTGAGTGATTTCAGGACAAATACCATACAGTAAATGTCCTTTGTTCTTAGAAGGATTAAGGAAACTTCCAAGAATGGAGGGAGAGAGAATGCAAGAAAGTGTGAGAATGGAAGAGAGAAGGAAAGAGAAAGAGGCGGGGAGACGTGAAGAAGAGAGGGCGGGAAGGAAGAAGGAAGGAAAAAAGGCCTTCGTCATCTTAGAAAAGTTAAGTATTAGATTATTAGCTAGCAAGGAAATGCAGTTCTTCATGGAATCATCGAATATTCAAGCTAAATGAGGCCAAGAGATCATACAGCCTCTGATCTACAGGATGAGAACCCCGAGGAAGCTGGAAAATGGGGGGTGGTTTGTCCGAGGGCTCCCAGGTCGTTATGGCCGAGTTGGGACTGGAGTCCAGGCCTCCTGAGTTCCAGTGCAGTGTGCTCCACCCTGTGCTGCATTTCAGAGTCCCCCTGCCCAGCGCCCAGCTCCTCATATGCCCACACCCATCCACACATGCTACCCCAGAGAGGAACCTGCCTGCCCAGGCCCTGGTGGTCCCACCTCCCCTCCCCATGCCCACCCCCATCCCAAGCTCCCCCGGGAGAAAGCCTTTCCTTCCTAGTAACCATGAGATAACAAGGGACCAGCTGCTGGTGCCCATGGGGAAGCAGTCTGAATCTCTGCTGCGAGAGATGCTGGGAAATGGCCGTGGTGGCTGACATCGTGTAGCTTCAGCCCAGTCCACATTGACCAGCAGCCCCAGACCTCTTCGTGGCCTAAGAAAATGCCAAGGACAAGCCCCAACTTTAATGGAGTAGACCAAGCTCCTTCCAGCACAATTGGGTGCTCCTGTCACAGGCAACTCCTGCAGGGTCCCTGGAAGTCCTGTGAACAGCTTTAGGTCCTACAATTCATAGGGTTTAACTGATAAAGAGGGATGGAGGAAAATTCTGGGGCCTTGGCACAAATTCTGGGCACCTTGTGTTAACATGGACAGGGGTAAACTGGAGTCTGATGAGGAGACCAGGGCTGGGAGGGGACTTGAGTTGTCTAAGAGGAGGGACAGCTGAAGAATCTGGGTGTGAGTAGCAAAGAGGAGACTCAGGGTCAGGTAATAGCTGCAGGCAAAGGGATTAGCTCTTTCTGGTAGATCCGGGTCAACATAAGGAAGACATTTCTTAGAATTCACTTTGTCCTCCAAAGTTGCTCATCACCGGTCGTGTCCATGCAGAGGCTGGCTAAGCTGCCAGCAGAGAAGTGTGAACACTGGAGGCGAGATGGCCTGGAGCACCTCCAGGGTCCCTTCTGTGCCCACCATGAGATGATGCAAATTCACTGCAACATCTACCCCCTGCCTGAGCATAGTTAGGCCAAACCCATCTTTGAAAGCACAGAAAGGCTTGTCTGGGTGATGGGGAAAGGAGGAGGGAACATGGCAGCAAGCAGAGAGCACACCCAAGTACTCAGGGCCCAAGCCTGCAGATGCAAGGAGAAGCAACCCACAGGCAGGCATCCAAAGACAGACTCCCTCTTCTACTCAGCATGGCCCCAGGAGCCTCTGTCTGCAATGATACAGCTCAGAACTTTGTTTCCTGCATATTCTGAGCCTCCCAGTGGCCCCCACCAACTTCTCCAGCTTGGGACACGTTCAGGTTTCATGTTGCTAGGTAATGCATCCTTTGTGAACCACTCAGATGCAGGATGGTTAGAGAGGTGATACAAGAGAGGAGGAGGAGGGGGCAAATTGTGGGATGTGTGAATGGCAGGACCAGGGCTGGGGTGTACCTCGCGAGCTAACTACTTGAGTGCGACCCAGAGGAATCAGAGACGAAGAATGTGGAAAGTGGGTCAGCCGCCCAGACCCCCGCTTCCTAGACTGCTCTTTCTGGCTCCTTTCCTCACTCCAGGTAAATCGAATTAACCTCTTTTGCTCCAGGTGACCACCCCAAAGAAGCCTATTCCCTGGCTCAGTTTCTTGGCTGCCAGAGGTCTGCTTTCCTCCCTCTGCATAGTTTGGTTCCCTGACCAATGGGAACAAACGTCCTAGAAAGGAAGTGATATGACCAGAGGGATTCTTTACAGCCTCTTTGTGAATGCTTCCCCAGGGCCAGCCTTTGATCTCTAATGAAAAGCTCAGCTTCTTCCGAGGAACTGAATTCCTGGCTCTCAAGGCACTGTTGGGAGGGAACTTGCCATCCTAAGGAAGCCTACTTGCTCATGGGCATGAGACAATTAAACAGCAAACTTCCAGCAAGCAGCGGAGGACCAGCTCTCCAGTTGTGGTTGCAAACCAGGGATAAGGGAAGGGAGCCCAGGAGCGGGAGGTCAGCTAGAGACAGGATGCCATTGCAGAAGAGGAAAGCGCCTGTAGGAACGGGACCCTCTTCTGGGCATCTTCCATCCCAGAAAATCCTTTTTTCTATCTAATGCCAAGGAGCTCTACGAAAACATTCCCACTATAGTCATAAAAGGGCATTTTGTAGAAGGTATCTATGGTCAGAAGACCTCACCCCAGGAGGGCAGGACCTGGCTCTATCTCATGCACCTGTATTCCTAGTGCTTGGCACAGATCTTAATACGTAGTAAGAACTCATGGAAGGAAGGAAAGAAGGAAGGGGGGAGGGAGGGAGGGAGGGAGAGAAGGAGGGAAATGAACTGTTGAACATGTAGGAGGTAGCATCTTGCTAAAAGCCTTGGGAGTGTGCAAAACAGCTGGCTCCCAGCATTTCAGCACTGGGGGGTTTCATGGTAGCAGAGGAACAAATGTGACTCAAGGAAGTAAAGTGTAACGTAGAAAGACTGATGCGGGAGACGCTGCAGACAGAAAGACTGGGAATTCTTTCAACGAGTCTAGGGATCCAGTTGCACATCCAACGTGGACTGGGGTGGCCCAGCACACCAGGTGGTCAGTGTGAATTACAACCAACGAACCCAGAAGAAGTGCTTTCAAACCCAGAGCACAGAGCTTCCTGCCATTCCTGGCCAAGGAAGGAGGGGTCTGCACTGTTGACGGCACTGGTTAGCTTTCTTGTAAACCATATGTAGTTCATCCTAGGTCGTGAGTTTAGATAATCTTCTAATATTCTTGATAACGACTCAAGTAAATTAAAAAAAAAAAAAAAAAACCAAGCCTCAACAACTTTCAAGAAATGTCAGGGCGGCTACCTGGGCCCATCTCACATTAGCATTGCCTGGTGTCCAAAATAGGCAGACCAAGTTCAGAAAGCCACTTCGACTAGGGCTCTATTGAGATTTGCAGCACACAGGTTACACCCACACAAAGGCCCAGCCCTAGGAATACTGTGGGCAGGACTGAGGGTAACATCATTCCTCGGCCTCCCGCTTCCCCAAGGAGAGTTCTGTTCCTCTGACTCCGTGTTCTCCTATGCCTCCTCCGCCCTGCTGCCAGCCTGGCTCTCAGGGCCCGTTCACCGTGATGGGCAATGACAGACGTGCAATGATGGCTTTCCCCAGGAGCAGTTATGTTTTAGCAAGGTCACATCATGAAGTCCTGATGGTGGGATTTCAGATGGCAGCCAGTGAGTCTAGGCACAGGGTGTGGGGAGCTCCTGGCCTCCCCATGCCCTGAAATTAAATTCCGCCAGCGGGTGGGGTGTACCTGCTTTCAGAGAGAGCCAGAGGCAATTAAATTAGAGTCCCAAATGTTACTGCCCATGGGCACCTCGGTCTGGCACCCTGGGATGCGGTGTGTGTGTGTGTGTGTGTGTGTGACAGAGAAAGTGGGGGGAGGATGGAGTGAGGGAGGATGTTGGTTGATATATATGAGAGAGGAGAAAGGAAGGCAGGAGGGTGGCTGTAGGAGAGAACAGGAAGGGGGACGTCTAAAGGGAGAGAAGGAGGAGAGAGGAGCGCCGGAGGGAGACGATGTTTGGAAAAGACCGCGCTGTCACCATCTCAGAACTAGCAGGCCCCAGATGCCTAAAACAGCAAAGGCCCCTCTCGGGTCACCTCAGGGGGACTCTGTTGGCCCTGGCTTGGCCTGTGATGGCATCTGCTTCCACCAGCATGACCGCCCCCCACCCCAGGCAGGCCATGTCTGGCTGTGCCCATGGCCACTCGGCTCATCGCCTGGTGTCCTGCATAGGTATCACCCCAGGCCAATGTCCCTTTGGCCAGGTCCCCCCAGTTGGACCAAGAGTCCCCACAGGCCAAGACTGTGCCTCAGGAGAGCAGCTGAGGCACTTCACTTCCTAGCTCTTCACTGAGCTTTCTGATATGCAAAATGAGTGCATAGTGGCTCACCTGGCCACCTGACAGGGCGACTATAAGATGCCAGCTGTGAAAGCGCCTTACAGAGGACAAGCGTTTCTCACCCTCCACTGGGCTGGCTGCAGAGAACAGGCTCAGGGAAGACCTACTTCTTCCAAGTCCCCCCTCTCCCCCTCAAGCCCCAAGCATGGTCTACAGTGAAATGGCAGGCAGGGGACAGTGGCCAGGGCACCCAGCAACCAACCACCACCCAAGACCTCCCTGTCAACGGAAGCACCCTGGCTGGCCTCCTGCTCCTGGGGTGAACTTAGGACACGAGAGATAGTCATGGGCCAGTAATAACATTCCCACTGGAGGCAAAAATTTTCCAGGAGGGAGTCATTGCTTTGGATTAAGCGTTACTCTCTCACACTCCTGCTTTTAAGATACAAACGTCAGGGCTTCCCTGGTGGCGCAGTGGTTGAGAGTCCGCCTGCCGATGCAGGGCACACGGGTTCGTGCCCCGGTCCGGGAAGATCCCACATGCCGCGAAGCAGCTGGGCCCGTGAGCCATGGCCGCTGAGCCTGCACGTCCGGAGCCTGTGCTCCGCAATGGGAGAGGCCACAACAGTGAGAGGCCCGCGTACCGCAAAAAAAAAAAAAAAAAAAAAAAAAAAAAAAAGATACAAACGTCCCCAAGAGGGTAGCACATTGAGTCCTTAATGTTGGGTGTGGATGAACTTGCAAGGCTTTCTCTCTGTCCGGAAAGAATGGGAAAATCATGGAGATGCTGAGTAAGGTGGCAAGGCTGGGAGAGAAAGACTGGCTTTATCTCCTTCACAGCTCTGCCCCTGCAGCCCTAAGGATGAAGACAGCCAGATAACAGGTCTTTTCTGGGTCTAATGCTGTCTGGCCACATGCATTTGATTGGCCAATTGCATTTGACTTTAAACTTGACTTAACCACTCACCAAATATTTACTGCATGCCTATTACTTGCCAGGCACTGTTCTAATGCTGGGATTAGCCATGAATAACAGTCAAAAACGTGTGCCCTCATGGGACTGTGATCTAGTCCTGCACTGCCCTGTGTGGTCACCACGTGAAATGTGGCTAGTCCAAATTGATAAAGGCTGTCAGTGTAAAATAAGCACCAGACTTCAAAGGTTTAGTACCAACAAAAACGTAAAAAGTACTAAAAACTTTGCAAATTACTTATATGTTGAAATAAGATTTTGATATATTGAATTAAATAATGTATATTATTAAAATAAATTCCATACTTTTAAAAATGTAACTTAGAAAATTTTAAATATTTCTTACATTGTATTTCCATTGGACAGTGCTGGTCTAGACAGTAAGTAGCTATATAAGAAAATATGTCATTTATTGATGATGATAAGAGCTAAGGAGAAAACCAACAGGGAAGGAGGATGAGTAGGTGGGGGGTTAATTTTTAGATAGATTGGCCAGATGAGCTTTCACTGAGAAGGTGACTTTTCCATAAAGAGCTGAAGGAGCATGGAGATATCACGAGAAGAGTTTTCCAGGCAGACAGAACTGCAAGTGCAAAGGCCCTGTGGTGAGAGTGTGCCTGGCATTTTGAGGAACATCAGGAGGCCAGTGTGGTTGAAGCAGAGTGAGATAGGGGAGAGTAGTAGGAGTTTAGGTGAGATAAATATTGGGGGCTCAATAAATACTGAGATCATGCAGGACCTCACTGGCCATTATAGGATGTTGGCTTTTACTCTGAGTAAGATTAGAAGCCCAAGGAGGGTGTCTGAGCAGAGAAGCGAAAAAATTTGACTCCCTCTGGCCACCGTATTGAGAACAGGCTACAGGGACAAAAGGGCAGAAGCAGAGACCAAGAAAGAAATGATTGCTCCTTGGACAAGGGTGGGAATGGGGCAGAGAGAAAAAGAGGCAGTCAGACCCAAAACATATGTCAAGGGTAGAGGTGACCAGATTTGGATGGATTGGACATGGAACATGAGAGACAGAGGACACGGACTCCAGATCATTTGTCCTGAGCAACTAGAAGGACGGTGTGTTAACAGTTTGCAAAAGTGGCCCCAATCCTTCCCTCCTGGTAAGCACACCCTTTGCAAGGTAACTTTGTAGCCCCTCCCACCAAGAGGCGGAATCTATTTCCCCACCTCTTGAATCTGGGCTTCACCATATGACTGGCCTGATTTTGACCAATGTAGTGGAAGTGGCATCATGCCAGTTCTGAGCCTGGGCCTCAAAAGACATTGCCGTTTCCACTCTCATTCAGACTCCCATATGACCAAGCCCAGGCTAACCCACTGGAGGATGAGCGACCATGTGAAGCTGAGTTAAGTTCCCAGCTGAGGCCATCTCAGATCAGTCTGTCCCAGCTGATCGTAAAAATATAAGTGAACCCTATAAGACCAAAAGAACTCCCAGCTGAGCCCAACCCAAATTATCAACCCACTAAACTGTGAGCTGAATAGATGGTTGTTGTCTTAAAGCCAAGCTTTGGAATGGTCATCATGCAGAAAAAATGCAAACTGATACAGATGATGTTGCCATTTATTGAGGTGGAGACTCAATTTTTTATTATGCTGTGATTGTTTTGAATGTGAGTCTGGATGCTTACAGGGCAAAAGGCTTCTCTCTCCGCAACACTCAGAGCACCCTCAGGAAAGGGCTAGATGGAATCTGGGTGCTCAGTGCACTCTTGGTGAATGGATGGATGGATGGATTCATTCGATAGATGGCTTATTAATCGGCTCCCTAAGCACCAGCCAGGCCCCCGATTTACCCTTCTCCTGACAAAGCCAGAAGAGCTTTAAATGCCTCTCCTCCTCCCCGCCCCTCGCCTTCTACTCTGTCCAGAGTTTGCAGTTGAACCTCGATGTCCTAGAGCTTTCATCAGCGATAGCAACAGAGAATTGAAACCCACAGATCCGTGCGTTTCCTTGAGAACGTGAAGCACTGATTTCTAGACTGTTTTGACCTCCCACACCCAGCCTTTTCCCAGATGCACTAGCAAATAACAAATCAATTGTTTTGAGTTCTTCTTTCCCTCCACCCCCATGACATGTTAATTAGCAGGGGAAATGCCAACAGCAAAGTCAAAAGGGCTGAGGACAATCCCCAGCCCTAAGTAGCCAGCTGATACAGCACTGGGCGTCCTGACTTTCCACCCCGGGCTGGTGCCCTTTTCCAGGGCTTTGGGCACTGTTTTCTGCTTCCCCACTTGTCTTTCCTCCACCCCAGGTGCTCCAGGTCTCTCAGGAACCCCACACGGGTGCCTCTGTGATGCTCCGTGTAATGTCGGTGCAGCATGTCACCTCTTACAAAGCATTTCCCAAATGCAGCCAGCCCCACATTTTAGAGATGAAGGAATTGAGGCTCAGAGGGTTAGGCAGACTCACCCCACATCATCTGGCCCAGCACTGGGAGTTTGGAGCCTGGTTTTCTGATTCCAAACCTGTCTTTTTTTCACTGTCAGCACCATCAAAGTATGTTCTCAATAAAGGGCCAAATACACTGAGGAGTGGGGAAGGGGGGCTCCTTAGGCAAATTGCTGGTAATTTTAGGTTAGGCCTCCCATGGGCATTTAACCGATGTCAATCTCTGGCTGAGGTCATCCAGGCCTGGGGTGGGGGCCCTTTGAGGAGTTGCGGGGACTCTCCCAGGCCCTGAAACTGCACCAGCCTGCATCTCTGGGGCTCCAGTCCTCTGAAGCTGTCTTCCGAAGCTAGCGGGGTATCTAAGAGCCGAGAATAAAGGCCAGTCGCCAGGTTCTTTAGAGGCCTCATGGGACTTGTAGCTCCAGTCAAGCCCTGATCCCATCCACAGTCCCCATTTATAAGGCTGTGGTGGACGAAATGAAGATGTTTATTGGAGGCAAGCTGGCCCCCACCAAACCTAACATGGCCTCTCAAGAGACCCTCCCCAGCTACCAATGCACCTCTCCCTCTCTGCCAGGGCAAGGGACTCTGCATGCTGTGTGCCCTTCCTGAGTCTGGCCTGGGGCGGGTGGGGGGGGGGCGTGCGGCCGGGGGGGGGTTGAGTGTATGTGAGTGTACACATGTATCCACAGCCTGCCCCATGGCCTGCTGGGATTACTCAGGCCTGCCTGTTGGCTGTGCCTACACACAGTCCAGGTTTACCAGGTCAATTATTTTTTGTTAAATACCTGCTCTATACCCAACACAATATGGAGGAGTGAAGTATTTTCCCTCAAGGGAAAGGCAAGTTGCATTTAAATGGGTCTTAATCACTCACTCGTTGTGTGGCCTTAGGCAAGTAGCCTAGCCTCTCTGAATCTCCACTACCCAACCTGCAAAATGGGCATAAGGATATTGCCATCTCTACCTCCAGGATTGTCCTGGATTCATTTGAGATACGCTGGGGTAAAACACCTTGAAAATTGTATAAAGTGACTTACACACAATGAGGCCTAGTATCAAAGATGTTACAACAAGCACATAGATGGGAAGAACCTGAGGATGCTGTAAAAGTTTGAATTACATCATGTGGTTTAGATTTCAGCACATGTGCAGCAAAAGCAAATACTCAGATGATTTCTGGAAGGATCCATGAGGCCTGGCAACGGTGGTTCCCCACGAGGAGAAACCTTGGGTGGCTGGGGGCAGAAGAGGGAGGGGAATGGGGTTTTATCTGTTTGTATACATCATTTTGTGCCATTTGACCTTTGTACCACGTGTATATATTTTGTGGTTGTTAAAATACAGAGTAGTTTTAAAAATAAAATAATAAAAATTGTCCATTTAGCAAAATAGGAAAGGTGGTCAATCTTCACGGTTGTTCTGCCCCCCTTTCTCATTCTCCCCCCTCCTTCATCCCAGGTTCCCAGGATCTCCCACAACTGTCTCCCACTCCTCTCCCCAAATTTCAACTCTTTGTCTCTCCCCCCTTAAAAGACAAGCAGGCTGAAGTGCAAAGAAAGTAAACACCTTGCTGTCACACCTCCCAGGTGGCAGGGATAACTCAAGGTGGATTTGGGCTCAGTTCTGTAGAGCTTCTCTGTTCCACAGAGCGTCCACCACCCCCAGTCTGAAACTATAACTCAGATCTGCTGAGAAAGCGTGGGGAGGCCCTATAGCCGTGAGTTCAGGCCTGTCTGACACCCACAGCAGGTGTAGCCTGCGGTGGAAAGGGTCTTTCTAGGACCCCTTGGATGTCATCACATATCTACTTCAGGATAAGGCTGGGTTCCTGTGACGCTGCTTTACAAAAGGTGCTTGCGGTGTGAACTTGGGAATCAGGGCCGTTGGACAGGGTCAGGCAGCTGCCTTATTCTAATTCCACTTGGGAGAGAAGAGGCCTTGGCAGGCTTCCCAGCTTGCAATGTTTTAAGCAAACAATTTTGAAAACTGAGTTCAAGACCTGTCACCCAAAGCCGCAAGCTTTAGCAGAGGGCCAAGGAGCCTAGCTCCCCCTGGCTAAGGTGGGAAGGCCAGGAATACCTTCAGCTTCTGAAAGAGAGGGAGGTATTGAACGTGAGGCATCCCTCATTTGAAGCAGCCCAAGGCCTCAGGAATTCTGTGGGGAGTGGGGGAGTTGAGAATACTTGTCAGAGACACAGGGAGGACCTGCAAGTGACCTTGGCCAGGGGCTACACTTCGGGCTTCTGTGGCTTCATCTGTAACAGGGCACAGTGACACCTAGCCCACAGGTGTGATGTCTGGAGCATGGAAGGCGTGCACTCCATGTTGGTTGCTGGCAGTGTCTCCACTTCTATGACAGCTCCTGCAGAGGTGGCCTGTCCTCCTCCGAGAGTGCGGGGTGGTCAGGCCCTTTGGCAATTGCCATTCCTGTCTGCCCTGCATGCCCTGGAGGGGGAACATTTCACAGCCAACATGTGTCTCAGAGACCCCGCAGCTGGGGGAGCTGGGGAGAGGAGTGTGGCGAGTGAGAAGCTGCAGACAAATGAGGCAGCCTCCTGGGCAGCATGACTGAGTGCCGGCCTCCCGGGAGCCCTCTCCACACCCTGAGCTGCATGCAGGACAGGGCTCAGCTCCCAGAGGGAGGTTTGGCTGGAGGGTGCCTGCTCTCTGCTCTGACTCCCGCTGTCTTCAGAGCCTGACAGGCAGCTATGAGCTGCTCTGAGAGTCAAAGACAGTGGCAGACAGGCAGGGACATGTTTGCCAGCAAGCTTAGTGGTGAGTCTCTGAGGCTGCCAGGCAACCAAGAGACCAGTCAGCCCAAACCAGGATGTGTCTCCACAACCCTGAGGCCCCTGGAGACCACACTTTCCCCAACCAGGACACACAGTTGTGGCAGGGTCCATGGACAGTTGCCCAGTGTGAGATCCGATTTTGAAGAATGGGGGTGGGGAGACTCAAGCTTGGGGGCAGGGACTGCGCTTTGATTCCCAAGGCTCTGAGATGAGATGAGCCATTCTCTCCTGCTGAGCTTGAGATCTGCACTTGGGGAAGAGAGGGCGTTTAAAAATAGCATAACTGACTTGAATACCTCTGCTTCCTGCCTGCTGCAAGTCAGATCCAATTACTCTGCTGACAAGAGGCTTTTAGCCCAGGGAGCCTGGCATCCTGGATGCCACTCCAGGGTGCTGGACACCATGGTGCCCTAGACCCTCCCCTCCCAAAGGGCATCCAAGGGTCCAGGAGAAAGGGACCAAGGAGAGGCAAAGGTCACATACACACATGGCCCAGCCCAAGGTCATCATTAGGGCACATCCAGTTACTTGATTGAATCTGGTTTCCTTGAACACCCTCCAACTTTTGTTCATATTGGGTGAACAGTCCTAAATATCTGACCCATGCCTGAGATTCCACCAGTAGAGCTCCACCCCTTCGGAATCCCTCACGAAGATACAAGTGACCCTCCCCAGGATAGGTACTTGCTCAGAGTTGAAGACACACATAGAATGTCAACTGCATGAGGCAAGACTTCCACGGTCTAGTTCATTTCTGGCACACAGCCGGTACTTAACAAAGGTGTGTTGAAATGAATGGATCAGTAGCAAAGGGGATTTGGTAGGAAAATGCAAATGACTCCATGCAACCCCTCTTACTGCAAGGGTGAGAAATAATCAACTGACCCAGAAATACATGTCCTATTAATCATGGCCGCATGGCATCACCTCATCAGCAAAGGCCTAATACAGGGGCCTCTAGGAAATGTGTCTCTTTCCTTTCTCCAGCCAATGTCACTACTTCTTTCAAACACACCCAGCCCAAAGCACTTGCCAGTGACTGTGTTAAACCAGCAAATGCTAGAGCAGTGGCTCTCTCGGGCCAGGCCTCACCCCACCTTCTCCATGGAGCGGTCCTCTCCTTTCCACTCTGGTTCTCTCCCTTCCTTAAACTCTCAAAAATTATTGGATGCTTGGGGAAGGCAAAGTAAGAAAGCTGCCACTAAGTAGGGGAGGAGGGTGCCTGAAACCATCAGGCATGTGTTGCATGTCTTGTCTATGACACTTGTCACTTTCCACCCCATGTTTGTCACAAGGAGCCTTGTCTTAGCAACTTCCCAAGGGTAGAGGCAGGGTCTTGGTCAGCTGCCACCTACACACAGCCAGCACCTGGCACACACTGGTGCCCAGGAAATGTTTAATTAATGAGTGTGTACGGAGGGGACCCCGGGGGGGTGGTCCTGTAAACATTACAAAGGCACATGTAGAAAATCAAGGGATTACTTGCTGACCACTTTTATTAGCCTGGACAATTGAAGAAAGGATGCAGAAAGCGAGTTCACCATGTGCCACGTCAATGCTGAAAACTGGGGGACAGTGGCACTTCCACTCTCTGGGTCTGTTTACACTTCCTCTGTGATGGATTTCCACTTGTTTGTCTGTCAGGGAGGCCCTCCCTCGAGCTAAGCCCATGGACGGTTATTAGTGACAGCTTTGAGTGTTTCCAGGTAGGGCTCCAGGTCACAAGCAAGATCTAGGCCCCAACACCTCCCTAGGGTAAGATTCCACCAAGAATCAGGAGTCTCGTGAAACTAATGAACGATGACATCGATCCTGCAGGCAGTATGCAGAACACTGGACTGTGAGTTTGCCTTTCAGTCTCAATGCCTAAGGGGCTCTGACCTTCACCATAACACACAGCTGGCTGGCTGCCTCCTCACCAACCTCCACCCTGGCTGTGGGGAGCCAGGTGTGTGGACACAGAAGTTGGCATGATGACAGTTGCTGGCATGTCACAGGTGAGACATTGAGCACCTAGAACTCTCTCTCATTCAATCATTCTCATTCTCTCTCTTTCACTGGGACCAGCTGGAGAGCAGAAAAGCATGGTGCAAGGAGAGGAGCATGAAGCCAAGCCCAGCTAAGCATTTGGTGCCTTAAGAAGTGGAGCAGAAGCAGAGCAGGACCCTGACAGGTAATCTTAGAGGTGGAAGGTGTCTTGGAGGGATCATCAAGACCTCCCCACCCCCACCCTTGCCAAATCAGTGAAATGGCAGGGCCCACAACTTAGCAGTAGGATTCTAATTTGGTGCAACCTCTATGGAGAGTTATTTGGCAATGGCCATGAAAATCACAAATGTACACCCCTTGTCAGCAGGCAACTCCACCTGGTACCCTACAGGTAAACGCATACACATAAAGATATGTGCACAAAACGTGCACCATTTCTCATAAGAAGTGCAAAAGACTGAAACAACCAAATGTCCATCAATAGTGAACCATGTGTTCAGGGAACATTGTACAGTCATGAGAAAGAATGACCATGAGCTCCAGGATGCCTTGAAGTGAAGAAAGCAAAGACTCTGAAAGGCCCTCCAAATCCTTCATTTATAAATGGGAAGGCTAAGACGCAGGGTGAGGGATGAGTTGCAGAAAGCCACCCCTGGGCTACTAGAAGCAACTCTGTGCTGGGACCCAGGCCACCTGATGCCCAGTACAGAAGTCCCGCCACTGCACCACGATTTCCACCCTACTCAGATGTGGCCAGGAGTCCACAGCCTCTTAGCCCCCACACCCCGATACTTAACTACCCAAACTAGTCTTTCTCTATGAAATCCAAACTTGCAGTGTCAGTGCTTTAGTACCTTCCCTCCTGTTCTGCCCTTGACTAAAGCAAGGAAGAGTGTATCACCACTTTTCCCTGTAGATGTGCCCCAAACCTCAAAGCATCCTTTGATCCCCTGCCTTCCCGCCTTCTCAGAAGATGACACCAGTCAAAGAAGCTTGTTTATTCTAGATTGTGGTGGCTGCTTCCTAGAACATCATCCTGTTCGGTCAAAGTATCTCATACCAATGTGTCCTTTCTTCCCCCCGTAAGTGGAAAAAAACCTTGCAGGCTATCTTTTCTTTGGGGGCAGTGGAGCCATCAGCATTCTTTTTCTCAATCTCAAAGGCTTGTGGTTATAATGATGGCTCACATTTATATTGGACCCACTGTGTGCCAGGCACTATCAGATGCTTTACACATATTGACTCCTGTAATCCTCAGGACTCCATGGTGTAGCTACTGTTATTATCCCCTCTTACTCAGTGAGGAAACCTAGGTAGAGCAAGGGCACATAACATGCCCACAGACAAACTTCAAGTAGGAAATGGCCCTGAGGGCATCTAGGCAGTAAGTAGAGAACTGAGACTTGAAACAGAAACCACAATTTGCAAAAAGGCCTGTGCAGTGACTCATAAAACAGTTAAATGGCACAGCACAGACTATCTAAGCTCAAATTCTTTTGACAGCAGCTCATTCACACCCATATGTTCCAAGATAAGACCACAGACAAACTGATCTGACAGCAGTTCCAAATAGGCTTGTGTGTTCTAAAGATATGACTTCTGACTGTTTCAACAAGGCCCTAGTTTAGCAACTCTGACCAAGACCATGCTATAATTAACTCCAGCCCCCAAACTCCATAAGCACCCCTTCTTTAATGCCCCCTTTTGAGGTGCCCCGCAGTTTCCCATGGTGTGTGCTCTCCCTTGCTGCATCAGGCTAATACGCCTGACTTTGTTTGGCTACGGGTATATTCTTGGTGGTCTTGGTTGGTGCGCTTTAATGGGATAGACCTGGAATTTGAACCTAGGAAGTCGGTCTGTGTGCTGAGTGTTCCACTTCTATAGGTGTTCTACGCTCCGGGATGTCATTATAGATGCCAGTCACATTGGCCCAAGATCAGCTCTGGCTCTGGGTAGGAGGGAGGTTGGGCCAGGGATGGCGAGGCAAGGCTGCTCCTTGGCAGATCCCCCCTCCATCTCCTGCGGCCTCTTCACTGCTCCTTAAAGCAGACCTGAGATTCCTCCTGCCCACCTTCCCCTGAATCAGCAGCCTCTGTGGCAGCATCTTTGTCAGGCACCTCCATGGTTCCCTACTCCTTCCGGGGCAGATGCTATCCTTCACATCTGCCTCCAGCCTACTACCGCTGCCTGCCCAGCTACTTCCAGGCCTCCAGACGTGCTGGAGCTTTCTCACCTCCAAACATCTCCCCAGGCTGTTTCCCCAGTCTGAAATACAACCCCTCCCCGAACAGCCATCTGCAAAGACTTCAAACCTCAGCCACAACCCCACCTCTTCCAGAAGGGCTTCTCTGCCCACCCCACTGGGCCTTCACCACCCTGGATTCCTGAAGACACCATCAATCTCTGTGCTTCTCAGTAGGCAAGGCTCTCCGAAGCAGCCTGTGACATTTGTGATGACACAGTACCTGTGATGTCACCCAACTTTTTCCGCCCTGCGTGGATCTTATCACTTCAAGTGGAATGTATGCTCCTTCTAAGCAGAAATTACCTGACGTGCCTCAAGGCATCAAGCCCAGTGCCAGCTCCCAGCAAGTGCTTCCCTGCTCTTAATTTTAAAAATCCAGCTATGAATAGCAGCTGTGAATCATTCTTTTTTCCCCATGTAAGCCATGGCTAGAGCCACAGGTCTGGAAATGGCATCTGCAATATAAGGGATTAATCTTCAACTTTAAAAACAAAACTAAACTAAACAAGACCTCATCTGCCCAGAGAGAAAATCTAGAGGGAAGTGCCAACAGGTTAGGCATGGTCCTGTTGAATGATGGGATTAGGAATGATATTTTCCAAATGTATTGTTACATGATTTTATAATGAAGAAATAAAGCCATATAATAATAATAAAGACAAATATGTACTAAAGAGGAAGCACAGGTAAGCAAGCAAGAGAGAGCTAATCCCCACGCCAGCTGTAGGCCGCAGAGCTTGGGGGGGATGTCAGGAGACTGGCTTGGGGGGGGCGGGCCAGAGCTGGTCTCCCACCCTGTGGGGTGAAGGTCGCATGTGCCCTGGAAAGGGAGGCAGCTGCCCTTGTCACCGATCCTCGTACTTCAAGTAGATCTCAAGCACAGGGGAATTCGAGCAAATCAAAGGAAGCCCAGCTGTATGCGGCAGGATGCAATTTATAGTCCTCAGGTCCCCCCAAGAGGTGGTAGAGGCAGGGGCAAAAGAAAAGTTCTAGAAGGTTTTAGATAACTCTTAAATAAGAGCTCCATAAATAGTCATTTTTAAAGGGAAACTAGGCTGTTCAGGGACAGAACGAGGATGATGTCAGGAAAGACAGCCCCGCTCTGCCTACCCTACCCCTGGGTGTTCCCATTAGCATCAGGATTCCGGGCTGGGCAAGCCAGCGCCTGGAGCTGTCCAGGCCCGGGTGCCAGCCACGCCCTGCCCCAGGGAGGCAACTCCCGTGGGACAGGACAGGAGCATAAGGGCCCCGACATGTGACCTCATTGCCAAGGGGGGTCCCTGTGGCCAACCTCAGAACTTGGGCTCACCTCTGATCCTTCTCTGGTCACCCTTGTCAGCCAGGGTGCACTGAGAGCCCCCTGGCCCAGATCTTGGTGCTCTAATCCCTAACCTGCCACCAAGGGCAGGGTGACCCGGCCAAGTAAGGCTTCTCATGTCCAACGAGCCAGACTAGAGGCTCACGACGAACTCTCGTTCCGACCCTTCATTCCACCCCAAGGGCACCCTGTCTCGTGTTTCCTGGAAGCCTGGAATTAGGAAGGACAGAAGGGCTGCAAGTCCCTCAGGGGATCAGCCTCAGTCAGCCAGCCCCAGTCAGCACCCTAGCCAAGAGCCCGCGGGGTTGGTGGCAGTTAGGGGTTGGGAGCCACCCCAAGTGGGGCCCCCTGACTGTGGAGCCCGGCACTCAGTGTCCTGATGGCACCACCCCCGGGAAGACGAGGAGGGGCCGGCTTAACGCAGCAGGAGCAGCTCGTGGGTGGGGGTGGGACGAGTAAGGGCAGCCGTGTGCAAGTGAGTGTACGAATGTGGGCAAGTGAATGAGTGAGGGTGAGGGTGTCAGGATGATTGGTGTGTAAATGGATTGCAGGAGTGCGTGAGCGGGTGAGGGTGTACACGATATGTGTGTGTGCTTGTGTGTGTGTGTGTGTTTACAATGGGAGCGTCTGTGTCTGAGAGGAAAGTGGGTGTGGATGTGTGCGAGGGTGTACATTGTGTGTGTGAATGTGTGAGAAAAGTGTGGGCTGAGTGTGTAGAGGCACAAATGTGTGGGTGTGTACGTGAGTGAGTGGGTGAGTGTGTAAGGGTGTATGGCTGTGTACACATATGTGAGCACATGTGTTCTGAGTGTGGATGCATGTACAAGGGTGCACACATGTGCACAGCCCCAGGGAGCAGCTCACCTGGGAGGGAGGAAGGGAACATCGGTTCTGCAGGGAAGTTTATTGCAGGGGAGGTCATGCACACAAATAACTGTATGAAACATCCACCCTCACAACAGTAAACCCAGAATCTCTCCTGCCAGCCTAGACGGTAAGAAGCTCTTTGTCTGGCTGTCCCATGTACACTTCAGACTCAATTCATCCAAATCGTTTTCCCTTCCTTCCCACCTGTTCCTCCGCCCTGGGGGCGTACAGAGCTCACCAGGACCCATGGCTGGGTCCTGGGAACCTTCCAATGGTTTCTCCCTGACTCTCTGTCCTCCACCCTTTCTGTCCACTCCCTCACCCACTTCTGTGGTTCCCGTCGCCTCTACAACTACTGGCCCCCTCCCACCGCCTCAGCTGTGTCTGCTGCTCTCGTTGTCCCCATTGTCCCCGCCTGGACCACTATTCTGGCCCTCGCTGGCCCCTCTGCCCGTCGGGCCTCCACTGCCATGCACACTCCAGCCAGGCCGCCTTCCAGGAGTCAGCCCATTGGCTCACAGAGCTCTGTGCCTCCCAGCAGCTGCTCCGACTACGTCCCTGGCCACAGGCACTCCTACTGCTGGGGAGCCTCAGAGCTGAAGGCTAGCTCACCTCTCAGCTAAAAATTCCATCACGGGACACTCAACAAGTCTCTCAATTTCTGTGTCCCAGAGAGCAGCAACCCAGTCCGCCATACTATACACAGTAGATGGGGTCCAAAACAACAAACTCATTTGCTGAATCAGCTCTTACATCAGAAGGAATTCTATGATGAACCTCATTCTCCCCCCCCCCTAAAAAATGTGTTTTGCCATATTAGACTTAAAGTAAAGCTTAGCTCTGCAGGACAGTAGAAAGAACACAGACTTTGAAGCTAAACAAAGCCAGATGTGAATTCTGCATGTATCACATAGCCATTCCAGCTGTGTGACCTTGAGCACCTCCCTTAACGTCTCTGAACTTCTCAGCCTCAGTTTCTCCAACTCAAAAATGGGAATCTACATCAATTTTGGTGAGAGTGAAATGATATAATGAATACTGAATGCATTGCATGTCTGACACAAAATAAGTGTTTAATATCTGTTACTCTCCTTCCACCACCCTTTCTCCTGTCCTTGACCTACGTCCATCAAATTAGTGAGAATTCATTCGATTAAGTTCAAAAGAGTAAGGGAGCCACTCAGCCCATTCACTGAACTACATCTTCCAGCTACATTAAATTACAGCGCAGCACAAACAAGGAACTAATGTGGGACCCCACAATTTACAGATGTTTCAGACTGTAAATTGTGTTTAAATTTTCCCACAAGGAAAAAAGATGAAATCCAGAAATTTTAAATTAGAATATAAAACATCTTGACAAATTTTTAATGGATTTTAAAATGGTTTGTGATGACTTAAAAAGGGAAGGGGGAACAAGAGGGGACTGATAATCACCAGGGACCAGCAAGTTCCCTAAAGAATGAGCTTTTGTGATGGGGTCACCTGGGCTGGGAGATGAAGAACCCCAGAATGTAATGGATCTGATTTTCACCAGGCATCTGACAGGTTGCACAAGGAAGCATGCAATAAGTATCCACTGAAATGAATGAGTGAGAAAACTGAATTAGACTGTTATGAAATGTTTGTAGATAAAAATAGGAAATGTCATGTGGGTAATAGATACTACACTCAGATGAGCTGGTCCAATGAGCGTTATTGTCAACCTACAGGAAGGGAAGATGGGAGGAGGAGGGGGTGGGAGGGCTCTCTCCAGGGCACTCCTTGGGCATCTGTGCTTAGGCTTGGCCTGTCCACATTTCCACCAGTTACTTGACTGAAGATCTACTGTCAGATTTATCAGCTTTGAATATATAACCTGGGAGGGATGGACCTTTTGCTTGGTGACAGACTCTGGCTTCCATGAGATTCCAATGGCCTAGAAGCATGAATAAACCAACAAGATGAAATCTCATCGGCATAGATGGAGAAGCCAAGGCTTTGTTCAAAACCTCTGCCTGAGGGCTGGAGGGGAGGCCTGCCTGATGGCACCAAAGTGAACGTGAGCCATGAGTTTTTGAGTGTGATGAGCTCAACAGCAGTCATGGGACTTGACTGGAAAAGGGTCACACAATCTTAATATCAATAATTAGACTCATGGCAGTGAGACCAGAGCAAGTGCTCTCCAGCGCTCTGAACACCAGGAAGGTTCAAAGCACATGGGAGCACTGGGACCCATCTTCAAACACCAGAGGGGCTGTCCCAGGACAGAGAACACGTGAATTCTATACAGCTCAAGTGGGTAGAGCTTAGTGTTGCCAGTTAGCAAACAAAAATACAGGCTACTCAGTTAAATCAGAATTTCAGATAAACAATGAATGATATTTTAGTATAAGAATGCAATATTTGGGACATATTTATTTAAAAATCCATTCGTTGTTTGTCTGTGATTCTAATTTAACTGAACATCCTGTATTTTATCTGGCAACCCTAGTGAAGCTGGGGTTGGAGAGTAGAATTTAGAGGAAGGCAGGTTCTAACTGAATGTAAAATTGTTTAACAGCCCATAGCATATAGTACATGCTCAATAAGTACCTGATCTAATAAATGAATTAATAAGTGATCAAGAAGAGCTAACCAACAGGGAAGAGATGATTTCACAGGTATATACATATGTCCAAACCCATCAGATTGTACAGTTTAAATATGTTCAGTGTATTGTCTTTTTTTTTTAATGGGAGAGGGAAGACTGGATTGCCTCACACATGATGTGGGAGACCTTTCTGAGACAAAGTTCAGCCCAAAGCCTCTTGTTGGGCAGCAAGAAGAGGTTTTCTGAGTTTGCATCAGATTTATGGTTTCCGATTTCTTTTCTGTGTAAATAGATCTTACTGAGAGCCTCCCCCCACCCCCGCCCAGCATAGAGTAAATAAAAGCAGATGGCTGTTCCCACAGTGTAAAGCCCCCCACTTTGGCAGGAGATGCTTGTCATCAGCTGGACTCCTGGACCCTGCATGGGTCTTCCTGCCCTATCTGAGGACTGTAGGAGGCAACACCTCCACGGCCTCCTCAACTCTAAGGTCCCAGGTGCCAGGAAGCTCCACTAGGCTGATGCCATGATTTGTCACTTAAAGGGCAGCCCTGCTGGTGGCTGACATTTGTTAAAGAGGGTTTAGTGGGAAGATCAGGGGACGGGGTGAGACCCAGCTTCCTTCACGTGCGCCTTCACTGTCGTCTGACCCAGGTGTGGGCCAGGCCCTGCTGCACTGAGTAACACGGTGACCCCGGGCCAGTCACTTTCCCGTTCAGAAGGGGATGAGGCACTTGCTTAGGTCCTTTTTGCTCTCGTGCTCCTGGATCCATTATAGAATTTAAATACAAAGAATCTTCATTCCTAATTAAGAGACACTGAGATCTGGAAAATTCCACAATAAGGAAAAATGCCCTTGAGTGACCCCCAGTGGTTGGAGAAGGGGCGGCGGGGGGAGGAACGCTGCTTCCTGGTGGCCTTGGACCACCTCGGCTGGAATCTGCTGATCTGCTGAGTTTTGTGTGGCCTATAGAGCAACTGGGAGGCCCCAGGCCAGGCCTGGGCTGCTGTGGCAGCTGAAGTGGCTCCCTGGCAAATGGACCCACTTCCCGGGTCCTCGCTCTCAGACAGGGCCTGGTAGCAGGCTTTGCCCTCGCCTCTGAGCAGGACCGAGCAGGCCCCTGCTTCCTGCACCCTTGCCTTCCCCTGGGTTCTAGGCTCATGTCCCATGGTACTGGGACTCTCAGCCTACACAGTACGCCCCTCCTTGCCTTGTGGGGCTGTCTGACCTTCCAGCATTTCCAGTACAAGACTTAGCTTTGATGGTGACAATCTTTGCCTCTAACGGCTTCAGCCTCCCTGTAGCCCATCCCCCGACACACACACCTTCCACCTGCCCATCCAAAACCTGCTCTCCCCAATAATCCCGAGGTGGGGTGGGGATCGTAAATGCCTCCAAGCCTAATCCTGAGCCCCTAACCAGCATATTTTATTCAACAGAAGACCAAGGAGGGAAAAATGCAAATGGTAGAGGGGCAGGATTTAGCCTCACAAGCATAGTGACAGGGCTGCTGAAAAGCTGGCACAATCTAGACTGTGCTCAGACCTAGGGAGACAACAGAGCAGCCCTGGCAGACTCAGGCCACCACACTAACAGACACAGGGATGTTCTGTACAGCTGGGGACCACACGTATAGGGGCGGTGTTCCAACTGCCTAGAAACAACACTATACAGGCCATGTTTTTCCCTATTTCTGTAGGTCACACAACCTAACAAATTGCCCATGAACAGACCGAAGGTCCCCATTTGATCTGAGTCAGAGAGGGATGGAGGCCGTACAAGCACTCCTTTAGCAGGCCAGGAAGAAGCTGGCAGAGTCCTTAACAAAGTCAGAGCTATTTGCCAGAAACCTGCTGGGTGGCCCATCCCTCTTCTGAGGGACCCAGAGAAGTGAGCAATCACGTCTCTGCCCTCCATGCAGACACTGGCCAAGTCCAAGTACAAAGACGTGGTCAGAGTAAAAGGCTCAGAGCAGAGAAGCTGATGAGAGGGGAGAAATACCCCACCCATTCTCAAAAGTCAGGGCTGGAGCTAAAGAGAAAGGCCAGGACATGCAACCACAAGAAATGAGGCCAGCTGAGGGTAAGCAGTGGGATGAGGGTCCCACCTGAGCTTGGGGGTGCCCTGTCTAAGAGCCATAATGCCCAGCATTCCAGGGGCCTGAAGACCAGAACACTGAGTCTGGGCCTGTATCTGCTCCTCACTAACCCAAAAGCCGGAGCAAGGTCGCTTGTCCCAATAACCTTCCAAGAAGGTGTACACAACAGTGCTTTGGAAAAGCCAAACACAGTGTAGAATGTGAGGGGTCAGTATCAGGGAGTTCGAGAGAAAATGAGAGTAACGGTCAGAGACCGGCCTGGACAGGAAGGAGGAAAGCACCCCGACGCTGGATGAGCGGCTGTTGTATCTGAAACACAGAATCTGAGCATGTGTCCTGAGATGTCGTTAACCAGGGCGTGGCCTCAGGTGAGTTAATTCCCTGCTCTGCATCTCCACATCCTCACCTATAAAATGAGATGCCTTCCTTTTGAATAGTCTACGACTCCAGGGACTCTGGTGGCCCTCCCGGAGGTAAGAGAGGAAGAAGCCAATACCTGCCTCCAGGATAGGCCGCAGGCCACACTGGACACTGTCATTGTCAACTGACCCTTCCTTTCATTGCTGCCCCCTTCTCTTCCTTCCTATCAACGCCTACCCATCCACATTAGTTAATCAGATAAAATAGGTCTCCCCAGGGAGTCACATGCTTTCCCTTCCCTGCCCACCGCCCCTCCAACCCCCGTTCAAGTGTACACATTCCCAGGAGGCCTCACTGCCTGATCCGGTCTAGTGGGGGGTGTTTGATGGAAAAGTGCACCTGAGTACCACTACCTACTTACTGCCTGTGTGACACTGGGCAGTGCTTCTCCTCTCGGGCTCCACTGTTCCCATCCAGAAAATGGGCACAGGTATCCCTACTCAACCAACCCCATAAGGCAGCAGAGAATTCTAGGAAAACCCTGTAGTTGAAGGTATTACACAATCATAAAACACCGAAGCAGTTTCTCAGGTCCTCCTGGGGACTTTGTTAAGTGCAGGTT
Organism: Lipotes vexillifer; assembly: GCF_000442215.2. NCBI lineage: Eukaryota > Metazoa > Chordata > Mammalia > Artiodactyla > Lipotidae > Lipotes > Lipotes vexillifer. The sequence goes on from NW_006792448.1 coordinate 4,864,213, forward strand.
CCCAGGCCCCGTGGCAGTTTTGCTGAGCCAGCATCTCTGGAGCCATTCCCAGGAGCCCACACCTCAACAAGAACTCCCTGGAGCTGCTTTAGCACGTGCCGTTTCAGGACCACTGCCCTACATGTGTGTCCTGTGCAGCTACTAGATGTTGGTGACATGTCTGTCTCGTGTGAGATGGGGATCCAAGGAGGAAGGACAGAAGCCAGAGAGAGAAAGGACAGCAAGCAGCCACCCGCCCAGGAGCGCTGAGTGGAGGAGGGAGGAGTCACAGCATTCGGGATATTCGGCCTCTTCTGTCTCAGGCAGCAGATCCCTTGATGGCAGCAGCTTTAAGGCCACTGGTCTCCATAGAGACCCTGGGGGCTGGACTGTGGGCTCTCAGTTCAACAGCAAGTGGACCCCCTGCAATTCAAGGCCTACCAGGCGCAAAGTGCCTCTCCAGCCCAAACCATCCTCTTCCTCGAACTTTCCCTGACATCCGTCCTCTGTGTCCCTGCTACCCCGAAGCCCCGGCCACACCATCTGACACTTCATAGGACACTGTCCATCATGGCTGGCCAGTGGTCTCCCCTGTGCCAGATTCATGGCCTCAACAGTGATGGGAACCTTGGGGGCAGGCGGCTGGGTTTATTCTGCTGGACCATCCACAGCTTCTAGCAAAGAGTCAGGCCACCAGAGAGGCACTTAACAAATGATACCGGCTCTCCTGGTATTTGCTCTTCCCTCTACCTGCCTCCTTCCTCCCCGCCCGACCTCCTCCCTATGACACACAAACATACACACACACTGCTTCCACCCCATTACCACACACACAAACACACTCCTCCCCATGACCCACACAAACACACACACACACTGCCTCATCCCCGTGACAACACACACACACACACACACACACACACACACATATCACATCCTCCCCAGGACTAGACACACACACACACACACACACACACCCTACTCCCCATGACCACACACACTGCCTCCACCGCATAACCACACACACACAGACACACACACTGCCTCCTCCCATGACCAGACACACAAACACTCCACACACACTTCCTCCTCCCCATGACCACACAGACACACACACACTCACACATCGTATTCCCAATGACCACACACATACACACACTGCCCCCCCATGATGACACACACACACACTCCACACACACTGCCTCCTCCCCATAACCACACAAACAAACCCACCCCACACCCAGGACCTCCTCCCCATCACACACACACACACACACACACACACACACACACACACACTGCCACCGCCCTATAACCATACACACACAATGCTTCCACCCATGACCAAACACGCACACACACACACACCCTCCTCCACGTGACCACACACACACACACTGCCTCCTACCCTTGACCACACACATCCACACACACACACATCCACACACATTGCATCCTCCCAATGACCACACACACACACACACACACTCTACACACAGTGCATTCTACCCATGACCCACACACACACACACACACACACAAAACCGCCTCCCCGTGACACACACACACACACACACACACACTGCCTCCTCCCCAGGACCCACAAACACATACTACACACACACAAGGTCTCGTCCCCATGACTACACACACACACACACACACACACACTCCACACACACACTCCACACACACTACCACCTCCCCATGACCACATGCACACACACACACTGCCTCCTCCCCATGAACACACACTCACACACTCACACACTGACTCCTCCCCATGACCACACACACACACACATCCACACACACATCCACACACTCTGCGTCCTCACCCTGACCACACACACACACACTCTGCCTCCTTCCTATGAACACACACACACAAACTCCACACACACTGCCTCGTCCCTAGGACCACACATACACATGTGCCTCCTCCCCATGACCCACACACACACACACACACACAAACTGCCTCTTCCCTATGACCACACACACACACACATCCACACACACATCCACACACTCTGCGTCCTCACCCTGACCACACACACACACACACATACTGCCTCCTCATCATGACCACACATACACACACTCATTGCCTCCTCCACATGACCCACATACACACACACACACACACACACACACACACACACACACACACCTCCCTAAGTCTATCATGGTGATCTCTGCTCTTGGTCACCACTGAGAAACCACACACACTGGTCTGACTATTCTCTGATCTGGAAGAAGTCCCACTTGACCTCCCACCCAAGGCCCCACTCCTGACCTTGGGAAAGGCTGAAGGTAGAGATGAGGGAGAGGTGTGACCTCTAATTAATGTCCGTTCCTTCCTCTTCCAAGCTGGAGGGCAGGAAGGAAGGACACCTGTGAGGCGAACCTCCCTGACTCCTGGCAGAAGGCAGCGTCCTGTTTCTAATAACCTGGTGTTTTGAAAGGCTTCTCCTCTCCCAGCCAGCCTTACACAGACAGCCTTGCAGGGAATCTCAATTACAGTCTCAGATTTCCCTCCCAGAGCTCTCAGGCTTTGAAAGGAAAAGGCAAGCCAGCAGGCTGCTGAGACACCTGTTGGATTTGACTAAACTGAGCCTTTTGGAAAAGCAGCAGAAAATCCACCCAATCCACATGGTGCCAAGGCTGGGAAGAACTTCCAGAGCCCCTGGCAACCACCACACCCTTCCTTGGATGGCCCAGGCCGTCACAACGGTGCGGTTTGCAAAGGCAGCACTTCTAAGGCTGTCTGGATCCCTTCTCTGGATCCCCCATCAATCATGCCGACCTTCGGTCATGGTCCTAACGGCCAGGCTGAGAACTGGACAGCCTTCTGACTCTCTTGGATTAAGTAGGGTTGAGCTCAACAGGTAGTAGGTACTTAATAAAGACCAGTGAAATCAAGTTATGTTGATTTGAGTTGAGGAAAAGTCACTGAATTAATTTCATATGTAACAACTATCAGCTGAGAACCTACTGTGTGCCAGGTACATGCTAGATTCTTAGAACTCAGGGGTGAACAAAGGCCATATCCCCAAGGAGCTCACCATCCTGAGAAGTGCATCCAGGCAGCTAGAATCGCTGCAGAAGCCTGAACCTGCTAGCATTCTCCTCCCTCTCTCACTAATGGGCCTGGGGCTGCAGAGACTGAGCCGGATGCCAGCCGGAAGCCAGCCAGATGCCAGCTGAGCACCAGGAGAGGAGGAAGACAAAGACGGCCTCAGCTGCCCCTCCGCATCTCCACTCCCTCGCAGTGTGACATTGCAGCCACTCCCAATAAGAGGGAATTCTAGATTTCCTCATTCTAGAATCTGGGCTGGCTTTGTGACTTGTTTTGGCCAACAGAAGGCTGCAAAAGTGGCTGTTCCAGTTCCAAGCTTGGGCCTCAGAGAACCTTGCACATTTCCTCTGTCTGTCTGTCTCTCTCTCTCAGATGCTTGCAAGCCTGAGCTAACCTGCTGGATGATGAGACAGCATAGAACAAAGCCGAGACAACCCAACCCAAGAGCAGGAAACCACACATGCATGAGACCTGCTGAGCTGCCACGAGGCCAGACGAACTATTCAGGTGTCCCGGAGAATCGTGAGCTACAATAAATGATTATGTTCTCAGCCACTGGGTGTTGGGTGACAGTACTCAACAGACCGTGACTCTAGATATCAGTACAAACCCCTCCAGCCAACCTGTTGCAGACGGAAAGCAGGTTTACCTCCCAGCTACTTCCCATCCCCACCTGGCCCCAGACAGCCTCTGACGTCAGAGAATTCGGGGCTGGGACCCTTGCGTTGAGTGCTGCCTACTAGCTCACTTCTCTGAAAACCCCAGCTTGGGCATGTCCCCAGGTGAACACCAGGTGAGATCCAGGGCTCCTTGGAGCTTCAGTGTGTGACCTAGATGTCATCCTCTGCGGCAGGAATCAGGGTAAAACATGGACTTTGGTGTCAGACAGACTTGGGTTTGAGACCCGGCTCCGCAGATAAGTTACTTAACTCACTCAGCCTCGGAGAGTTCATCTGTAGGGTGGGGATGATGATAAAGTTGGCTCCTCTCAGGATTACGTGAGATGACCCGTGTAAAGCAGCAGTTCTCAAGTGGGAGCGACTTAGCTAAGGTAGTAAGGCTAAGGTAGTTTTGATTGTCACAAAGTGGGGCGGGGCGGGGAGGGGGCGTGGGGCGGACAGGTGCTGCTACTGACATCTAGTGGAGAGAGGCCAGGATGGCCCCCACAGTAAAGAATTATCCAGACCCAAATGTCAAGAGTGCCAAAGTGGAGAGTGCCCGGGCACAGGGCAAGCCGGCAGCAGTGGAGATCATCACACAGACCTCTGGAGAAGTGGGGCTCCAGGACCCCTGCACCCTTCCTGGGAGGTGCAGGTAAAAGCAATAGCAAACTGGGTGTTGATAGTAGCCGGTCCACCTTCCATCTCTGAGCCCATCTGCCCTAAAGGTCTGTAAAATGGGAGTCTAGCTAGTCTTGACGAATATTAAGTGTCAGCTTGAGTTCCAACAGGGGAAATGACATTTCTGAGTTTCTGGCAGTTAAGATACTATGGCCCGAAGGTAGCCCTCTCCACAAGGTAAGGGAGGCTTTGCATGGGATTTGTAGCACATTTGGCACAAAGCCACACATATATGAAAGTTCATGTTAATTGAATGTTGCGAGTTCACAAAGTTACCCTGCATCCTCTACTAGGGGCTTGTTTTCAAAGAACTAGCCTATAATGAAATACACTGGAATCTTCCATGGTTGATTCAGAGGCCTTTGGTCCTGCAGAAAAAACCATGGGGCCATTTATTAGGACCCATGGTTGTCCGTGTGCAGTACCGGGCACGTGAAGGGACAGCTCTGCCTCCTTGGATTCCTGTTTGTTTGGATTTAGGGTAGGTTGTGGAGAGGCCTATTAAACCCAAATTAGAAGTGAGTAGGAAAAACCCACCAAGGTAGTTAGCTTGTTATGAATACACTTCAAACCAGCTGAAACTGCGTTCCATTTCATCAATATGAGACTCACAGAAACCTCCTCCACTACCCACAGAATCAAAGGTCTTGGAGGATCACTTGGGTATCGGTCAGCAGACTATTTGGGAGGGAGGGGGAGAGGCATGGCCTTCCCAGGAGTGAACAATCCAATGTCAGGAGCACCTGGCAGGCTGGGAGGACAGCTGTCTCAGTCTTGGGTTGTGAGCTAACGCAGGGGCTGGGACACAACTTCGATAATCAGGCCGGGGCTCTTTCAGGTGCCCCAGACAGATTGTGCGTCCACAGTGAAAGCAGGCACGAACTTGATCACTTTAGGTTCATGTTTTCACTGCGCTTAAATTCTGTTCTCTGTAGGAGGGCCCCCATCTGTCTCACCACCCCTAGTCATTTGCACCTTTCTGGAGGAAGGAAATCAGTGAGGGTCTGGTTTGTAGCAGGGAGTGTACCCCGCCTCCCCGGGGAGCCAAAGAGGAAGGTTGGGGCTCCTGAGACAAGCTCTCCCTGCTTCCCAGCAGCCAGCCCCACTGGAGCCACCTGGATCCCTGCCAGGCAGTGGGCACCTGATCTCTTCCAAGCCTCATATCAACCAAGACTCAGAGGGGTTAAGTAACTACATAGCTAGTAAGAAGCAAAGACAGGCTTTGAACCCTGGTCTGCAGACTCCAGAGCCCGTGTGGGCAAGATGAGTTCTCGTGACTTCCAGGCTCCTCACACCATGACTCCACAGTCCTTTCTACTTACTGGACCATCTGTCTCCCTACTGACCTCTGCACAGTAGCTAATGCCCCTGGGGATTGGGACATGGCTTCCCTGGGTAGAAGGTTCTAGAACCTGGAGGATACAACAAGGTTTAAGAAGCATTGGGAGTGAAGAGACAACAGGCCCGAGACCTCACACTTCGATGAGTTAAACCCTAGGGTCCAGGTCTAGTCCTGCCTGGCGGGCAGAGGAGGGGGCCCCGGCCCAGGCAGAGCATGAGGCTGCGGAGGAAAGAGGAGAAAGCCTCCCAGCACTGGAGACTGGGTTTCTAAAACTCTGGGAGGGAGGGAGAAAGGGAGGGATAACAGTACAGCCTGGGGTCCACCCTCCAGAAGACCCCGTTTAGATAGCTGTTGACAAGGAGGAGGATGTCACCTGGTCAGATGCAGCCTGGTCAACTTCCCAGGCCGTGGCCCAGCCCTGCCCTCCACCACCCAGAATAAGAGCTGGGAGGATTCATACAGAGAAGCTCTCTCAAACTTAACCAGATGTTGTCAGGATGATACCATGGGCATACCCTCTAGACAAATACCAGAATTCATAAGCCAGTGCCCTGTCTTGGTGCCATGTCCACCTTGAAGAGAGAGAGTGCAGGAGCCAGGCTCTGTGCTCCTCCTTGAGCCGCGATGTCCTTCCCACTGATGGGCCGCAGACACGCTGCAAGTTCATGACAGCACTGCCTCAAGACTAAACAAGACAATTTGTGTGAATACAACCCCCGAGGCAGTGCTTGTGAAGAGTAAACTGGAAAAAATGAACAGAGAAGTGGTGGCCCCCATTTAGGGAGCCTTGACCGGCACCGTTTTGTCCTCAGCCCTGTGAGCTAGGAGCTCCCATGGGCAGCCACCAGCTGGTGAAAGCTGAGCTCCATTCAAACCCAGTCCAGCACATTTTCAGCCCATTATGAAACGTGAAGTATTTCCATTGTGCTCATTGCTTTTTCAAGAGTTTCAGTGACGCTTTCATAAATGGTGGCGGCTCAAGTCAATGAAGATCCCCTCGCTCCCGTTCACTGAAGGCTTCCTAAATGATTTACATTCATTGTCTCCGTTGATTCCTGTGGCCCTGTGAGGCATCCATGCCCGCCTCGTACAGGTGAGGGAAATTAGCTACCAAGCCCCAGGGCTCCCAGCTCAGAAGTGGAGCAACAGGCCAGTCTGCAATTCCGAGCTCCGCTCTCCCCGTGTTCCCTTTGTTCCTCCTTAATCTTCAATTCCACACGCCATCAGCGCCCATGGATGGTGCAGATGGACTTGTTGTCCTGTACGGGGGGTGGGTGGGGGGAAGAAGAGAAGAAACTGGCCTATTTCCATCACTCAGAGAAGGGTTAGTGTTCGTTTCACAGAAAGCTTGAGGTCCACATGCTTTACATTCGAGTTCCACTGAAAATAGAATATACGTGCCAGAGCTTCTATGGAACCAGCCACACCTCCTGAGGACACAGAGGCAGTGACCCAGCTCCAACCGCTGTCATCTGCTGTCAGACGAGTGACGGCTGAAGCAGTCGTTTCCCGGAGAGACCTCCAAAGCCCCACAAGGCCCCATGCCTGTGCCAGCTCCACTCTGGGGAGGTGAGGGTGGGGCAGGAAAAAGAAAGTGAGTCACAGGGTCTGGAGATGCGAGGGAAGGCCGAGGGCCGTATTGGCTGAGGGAGACAGGGAAGCCTCAGACTATTCCTGCCTCCAGCAACTGAGCACCTCTGACTGGGTGGCTCCCTGCCCCCCACTTCTGTGCCTACAAAACAAAGGGCTTGATCCCGATGACTCCGACGTGCTTTGTTTCTTATAACATACGATGTGTCTGTCTCTTAACGTGACCCATAGGAATTTATCTAGAGTGTTTAGAACTTTCAGTGATGTTTCGTTTATCAGCCTTGTTGAGAAAGATTCACATAAGTGAATTTTCCCCGTAACAGAAACTTATCCATTTAATCCCCTTCATTTAGTATGGAAACCTTTCCTAAATGCTCACACACTTAGCTTTCCCAGCTCCTTAAACAGTGACTAAATACAACGCACCCCTCCCTATTTCCTTGGGATCAGAATCACCTAATGGTGAGTAATGGGACGGGATGACTCTGTCCCCATTCCTTCCCTGGGCCTGTCTTCCCTCTTCCCATTGGTTGTTTCCAATCCATTGTGGACTATAAACTATATAAACTACGAAAGAAATCCAAGAAACTGGGCCCCAGAGTTAAGTACATGAGCTCCATGATAGCTGTTTCAGTGTTCTGTGTCTTTTTTTTCTTTTCTTTTTTTTCGTCCCTGTGTTCTTAGATCTGTTTTTGACCACCATGCGTGGGGTGTTAAATTTTCACTCATACCTACCTCTCCGCACAAACATGTCTCTTGGAGTTCTCTAGGTGTACTCCTCACTCGGGGAAATGGAACTTTCTTTTTTTCCCTAAAACCACCTTTCAAAAGAGCTGCTTTTTCTTTTTGGCTAGGATTTGATAGGCTCGTTCATGTCCCCGCCACGCCCCCCCCCCCACACACACACCCCACCTGAGAAGCCTAAATCACCAGAATGAAAAGAAGCCATAAAAGCCAAGGACCACACAGACCCCGACCAAGGGCAGGTTTGCGTAGCGCCCAACCCCTGCTTCCCATGCCCTCCATCGCTGCTGAGGCAGACCCTGAAAGCCGAGTGCGGGTGTCTTGCTGCCTCATCTCTTTCTGCTCATCCTGCAGGTCCCAAAGTGTGTTTCAGAAACAAACTGTTCTGCAGGATTGAATGGTTTCTATGGCACAAAAGGGTCCCAGGACTAAATGCATCCAGAAAGCAGTGGGTTTAAAAAGGTCCAAGCCTGTAATATAACAGTGAATGGTAAATTGTGATGGGCTACACATAGGATATGTCAAACTTACCAAGCCAGGACCCAAGCACCCCTCAACAAGCCCACCTTACTACGCAGCTACCTCATTTCACCTCCCAGCAATAATTCTATTGACCACTGAGCAAGCCTCTCTCCCTCCCCCAGCCGCATGTTCTTCATGTGTCAAATGGGGGACTTAATCTAGATGGAGAATGGTAAAGACGCTTGTATGGAACTCACATGCCAGCTAGGATCTTAGAACGTCCTGGCCTGCAGTGCTGGGTTAAGAAGAATTCTGACACTGCCTCCAGGCTTGGGGGGAAAGCTGCCATGGTCAATTAAGATATCTGCCCCCTGTCCCGGAGACAGGCTGGCATCCTGCGTGCCCCATATTGGCTGTCCCTGTAACTAGACAACACCTAAGGTCACCTTCGGCTTCAAGAGTCTGCTTTTGGGGCCCTGAGCCTGGGGTTTCAGAAGTCCTCGATAGGAGGACTGGAGAGTGGAAGGCTCTCCCTCAGCCTTGGCTGCCTCAGTGGAAGTTGCCTGTGTTTCTGTCTGCTCCCACTGGTGGGCCCTTGCACGGTCCATCCACCCTCTTGCTTGGCTCCGGACCACCCCCGGTTCTGTGATGCTGTCCTCACTGCCCACCTTCTAGACCTGCACTCAAGTGGAATTGGAAGCAAGGAGTTTCCACGTTTTGTACAGCCTCAAGGGGACTTTGGCACTGAAATTTGGACAAATTTCTCCCCTACAAGTCCTGGAATCCTGCAAGTTCTGTACAGATTCCCTGTCCCAGAGCTAACTGCTGTTTTCATACTGGATTCACTTCCAGAGATGTCGACTGTCCTGAGGAAAGCTGTCTTCCCATCCCCAAGTGGCCCGGGAACGCTGCACTGGAAGCATGGCATTGGGGAGTGGCTTATTTTAACACAGGGGCTTGTGTTAACCTCTCACGCCCACCATGGGACTCTCTAGAGATGGCACCTGGTTATCTGTCTTTTTTCACATGTGCCTCGGCTGGACACTGAAGGTGAGAACCACAGGGCATCAGGAAATTTGTCTGCTGAGCTGGCCAGGCTGGGGCCCTATGCTAACAAGTCAGGATATCACTGCAGGAGACCACCAGGTACCACTGTCTCCCTGACTGATGCACTCTCAAGGAGGTAGTGAGAAATAGGCTGTGTTTGCAGAGTGCCTGGTCTGTGCCAGCGCCCAGTGGTGCCCATAAACATCTGTCTTTCTTCCTCTCTGTTAGCGTTTAGCTGCTCCCCTACCACCCAAACCCTGCTCACCTGCCAAAGGTTCTAGAAATCAGAAGCTGGAGGGCTCCCAAAATGACCTAAATCCAATCTGCTGTGGACAGAAGGAAGGACGAAATGTAGGAAGGGAAACAAGATCTTCCTCTGAGAGCTTCATGTCCAGACTCCCACTCCACACCCTGGATCTTTCTATCTACAGAGAAGAGAGTCTGCACTTAACTGGCAGCAACTAGGGGCAGGGAGCAGGTCTGTTTTTGTTTACTACCCTACCACTACTACATGCTTGGCATGAAATGGGTTTTTTGTAATTATCTATTGGATGGATGGATGGATGGATGGATGGTTAGGTGGTTGGATAGATGGATGGATGGATGGATGGTTGAATGGAAGATGGATGGATCTGAGATCAAGAAAAAAGATACCATAGAAAGATGCTAACACATATATATGGAATCTAAGAAAAAAAAAAAAAAAGGTCATGAAGAACCGAGGGGTAAGACGGGAATAAAGACACAGACCTACTAAAGCATGGACTTGAGGATATGGGGAGGGGGAAGGGTAAGCTGTGACAAAGTGAGAGAGTGGCATGGACATATATACACTACCAAACGTAAAACAGATAGCTAGTGGGAAGCAGCCGCATAGCACAGGGAGATCAGCTCGGTGCTTTGTGACCACCTAGAGGGGTGGGATAGGGAGGGTGGGGGGAAGGGAGATGCAAGAGGGAAGAGATATGGGAACATATGTATATGTATAACTGATTCACTTTGTTATAAAGCAAAAACTAACACACCATTGTAAAGCAATTATACGCCAATAAAGATGTTAAAAAAAAAAGATACCATAGAAAGAGACCTGAATTCTAGTGCAGGCCCCAGTACTTACTGGCCCTAGAAAAAAACTGATATTAACCTCTCTGAGCTACAGCTTCCTATTAAACAATGATGGTTACATCTGCCACAACCCCATCCTAGTGGGAGTTTGTGCCTCTAATAGGATGACTACATATGTGGTGCTACTTGGTAGACTATCAGATTACACAAATGCCAGAGGTGATGGTGATTATGATGATAAGGCTCATCAATACTTTAAAGAGTAGCTAGAGTGTCAGAGTCTCCAGATCCTCATCCAAGGATGGGAAAGCCTTTTATTTCAGTTGTTTCGCCAGTGTGGGCACTGAGGCAGCCAGGGGAAGGAAAAACCCTGGCACCATGGTTATCCGTTTCCTTCTCACCCATGAGAACTTTTCCCCTGAACTGATGGGCCAAGACATTTGCTGCCAAGGCCCCACAAGGCTGTGGGTAGACCCCAACACCTCTTTTTGGCAAAACAACTGAGAGGCAGGCCCAGATGGCAGGGAAGCTCCCTCCTGTGAGGGAGGGGGGTCCAGTGAGCCAGAGTGTCGGAGCTGGCGGACACCACCATGAGGTCAATCTAGCCCCATCCGCTCATGTTATAGAGACAATATTACAGTCTTCTTGGCACGTGTTAATAACAGCAACTCCTCCAGCCCCAGACTCCTCGCTGGGATCAGCTGAAACACTTATTACTTACAGAGGGTGGGGGGGGGAATCACTTTTCCAAGAGGAAAGCAAACACTGATTTATTAATTAATTACTTCCAGGAGGTCCTGCCAAAACTGCAAGAGTGGAGCGAGAGACTGGGGCCTGGGTGGCAACGGAGAAGCTCTAGGAGGAGGTGGTGGGTGCTCGGCTCACACGCCAGAGGGTGAGAGCTGACACGTTCCCCTGAGGGGCTGTGGGACTTGTATTTAGATTTTCTCTCTGTGCATTTTAAAACAAGTCTCGTCTTCCTTCCAGCCATCATCAGAGAGGAGCAGTTCTCTAAATCTGGGGATCTAGAGGCTCTAGGGGCAGTAGGGTCCAGTAGGGTCAGCAGAGCCAACCTGGAAAAATCCCAGTCTCAGTCTCAATGTCCTTGAACAGCACTTCCTCTGCAGACCCCTCCCTGCACACACACACACACACACACACGCACACACACACACGCACACGCACGCACACGCACACGCACAGAATCTTCTTAGAGCCCTCCAGACCAGACCGCCTGTCAGCAGTCATTTACACCCAATTGTGAAGATACGTCACTTCTTTCATCTCCCAAGAAAACACACCATGTTACTCTCATTTCTGTGCAATTTAATTTAGAGCTCAGGAAGAAGCTGTAATTGGTGGGGTAGGATGGGCTCTCCTGGTCCCTGACATCACATCACCCGGGCAACCATAGTCTCCAGCCTAAGAGAACAGAGCTGGCACCAGTGTGGTGAGTAGGATCTCAGGGAACATATGCCAGTGTGGGTTGGACTGTCTCCCTGTTGGGACTTCAAAAGGTGCACACCAACCAAGAAGGTGCAGGGAGCCCTGGAGACTACTCTGGAAGCCTCCGAGGAGGAGGGAGTGGGGTCACTATATGTAGAAGTGCCATCTGTACCAGGCACAGAGATGTCCTGCGAGGGGGTGAGTGGGGCTGAAGCAGCCATGTGTGCCCTGGCACCCGCTGCAACTGCCAGCAGTGGGGGAGCCATTTTCTAATTCATGCAAAGGTGCAGAATGGTCTAGCCTTGGTCCCAAGTGGAAAGAAGTAGAAGGCAGAGGTGGGCCGCCTCTCTGCTGCAGACTGTGCTGCCTCACAGGGCACCTAAGTGATTGTGTCTACTTAGAGAGGAGGTGCTGTGTGGGGGTCTCTGCGGTGGGGGGGAGGGGAGGAAGGGCAATATGTCCGTGGGAAAAATTCAAAGAGCGAGCAATGGACTGGGGAGGGGATGGAAAATAGGGACCAAGAAAGAAGAGGTCCTCCAGCCCCAGTTCTGGGCATAGCCCTGAAGGAGAACGTCTCTGTGATGAAAGGAAGTAGGATCCCTCGCATACGCACATACACACCAGCCTGCAGGTCCCTGGGGAGACTGGGCACCTATGGGAGCCCCAGGTGAGCCCTTGGCATCCCCAGTCTCCCGAGACTCATGTCCATCATAAAATGCCTAGGTTGTTCTAATAACCAGAGTGCGGTTCTAGATGGTGGGAGAGTGGGGCTGGGTCCAAAGAAAGGGTAAAAACCCTGGACGGTGAAAACCTGCCATGCCATCTCCGTCTTGGGCTTTCTCTGGCTGCAGTCCCTCAGTTTCACCTTCTGTTTCTGTCTGCCGTAAAGGAAAAATATCCACAATTTTGAAATACAGCAAAAAGAAGACTGTGCGTCCTTTCAAAGTCATACTAGAACGCTGTCTAATAGGTCTGCCTAAGAGTCATGTGACTTTCTAGGGAAATATAACTTTATTTGACTTAACTACTTACTATTGGTAGTCTAATCACTGTAAAGTTAGACATTATCGTTAGGAACCTGATATGGGTGCAAATGATTTTCATCCCATGGAGAATACCAGTTTTATCTCTAATTTAGAGATATTATTTCAGCCTTCTCTTTTCTCCCATTAACACGTGTGTGTATATGTTATGTGTGGATGTATATCATCCTGCTGGTTCCCTCATTAATGACTTGAATAAATCTCACTATATATTTGTAGGAGAATTACGTTTTTAACATTTTGGATATTTGATTTCGACACTATCTTGGGCCGACCCTCTGTCCTCAGCCCCCAACACCAACTGCCTCCCAAAGCTGGACGGCGTCTGACCGTGTCTCCCTCTTGGGCAGCCATCGTCCAGCCTGAGTCTGTCTCACCCACCGCTCCTATCCCAGCCTGGCCTGATCCTAGCCCAGCTCGGTGAGAGGAAGGAGGGCACGGGTTGTGTCCCCTGCCCCAGCCAAGCTGGCCCAGCAGGTAGGAGTGTGCATGAGTTTCCAGACCTGGGGCAGGGAGAGTGAGATATGTCAGGCTCTGCCCGGGTCTGCCGGCCAGCACTGAAGCTCCATGAGCCTCTTCCTTTCCCTGCACACAGAGGAAATCATACCTCCCAGGGCTGTGGTGGCATCAGAGGAGATGGACTATAGATGGAGGGTGGTTGGAAATGCTGGAAACTTAAGATATGCAACTGTCCGCAGAGCCTGCCGGGATTCACGGGTGGGTAGGATCTTACCTTCAGCAGTAGGCGAAATAAACAGTGGGGAAACAAGAGACTGACACTAGGTGAATGTATTAATTTTAAAACATTAAATGAGATACAAGGGGTGGAATTCCTCTTTGAAAAAAAAAAAATTATCTCATCTTGAAAAGCCACAGCTTTGCAGACACCCAGCCCCAGCAGGGGCCCAGCCCAGGGCTCTGAGCTCTGCGGTAAATCTGAAGCCAGACAAAGCCTGCGGGGTGAGGCCCTGACTGCACCGTCTGTCTTCCTCTCCAGCTGCGGCCTGAGGGACTTCTGCCTCCCTGGGGCCTGCCCCTCCCAGGAGGAGGGGAAGATAGCGGTCCAGGAAGGATCCTTGATGCCAGGGACCCAACTGCTCAGATGCCAAAACTTGCCTTTGAAATCCTTGCAGCCTCTTATTTCAAAACCAACCCTCCCAGAGCCGGCCGGCTGTACAGACTGAGGCTGCGCTGAGGCCTGCACAGTCCCTGCAGCTGTTTCCCAGGTCCTCTGAAGCTGAGCTACAGGGCCCTTCGGGAGCATCTCAGCCACGAGGCCTGAGGGAAGGCGAGGCACTGCCGGAGCCTGAGCTGAACCCTGCGGCTGAGCCAGAGAAAAGTGCATTACTCCAAAAACTCCTTCTCACCCGTGGCACCCGAAATTCCACCACAAGAGTTTTGTTCCTGAGAGTCTTAAAGGATATTTTTCCCCTCCAGGAGGCCTCTCTGGAACTGGGAGGACCCTGAGAGGGGCCAAACCTTGATGCAGTCAGAGCCCAGGGAGCTCTGGGCGAAGGGCAGCCTGGGGAAGGAGGGCGGGGCAGAGAAGCACAGCATTGCCTGACACAGGTCACTGGTTCCCGGGGCTGGCCCTGCACTTGTAGCCTGAGATGGGAGAGCCAGGCTCCTCAGAGACAACAGCCAGAGCAGCCAAGTGTGGATGGAAACCCGGCGGCAGCAGCGGACAACAGAGCACGTGCCTGGCCTGGCAGTGGCTTCTGACCAGCTTGGCCTCCCTTCCCGCATTCTATGGGGAGGGCAGAGTGACAGTACTGTCCCCTTTTTACAGACGGGGAGACTGAGACCCAGTAACGTGTCAAGCCCAAGTCTTCACCACACTCCCACACATGGCCAGAGAAACCCAAGAATCAAAGATGTTCTCTACGAGTTGTTTCAGAAAGAAATCCAAGCTGGCTGGGTTACGTCCTGTGTAAATCTCACTCTCTCCCTTTCCTTCCTTCTCCACCAAGGGCCTGGCTCTGGGCTTTCTCTGATTCTTTGGGGAGGAGGGCTGGAGGGAGTGTGATGGGGACCTGACCCAGGAGGCAGCTGTGTCTTCCGGCCTCTGTTTCCCCTTAGCTAGTGGGCGCCACTCACAAGCACTAGCCCCAGGTACCAGGAGGGGTTCAGAGCTCCAGGACCCCAGATACTTGGAGTGGGGGACCTCAGAAGTCACCAACTCCAAGCTCCCACCCACAGGAGATTCGCCAGCACCCAGCAAGGGGCAGCACGTTCAGAAGCATCCGGCCTGAGGAATGACAGTCCCCTGGGGCCAGAGTTCACAATGGTAAAGCTCCGAGAACAGTGCCTGGCAGGTGTACACTCCACGCAGCGCCCATTAACAGGATGACAGTGCTACTGGTCGTGATGTGTGGCTGTCACCGTCATCACTACGCTTACTTCCCTCTCAGTGAAACCTGAGGCAAGGTCTTTTGGGCCTCGCCCAGTGGATGTCCCTGCTCACCCCTACCCTGGTCAGCAGGGGAAAAAGAAAGGCTGCCCAGGGGACATGCTTCTCCGGGGCCCACCTTCAGTCCCATCCCTGGCAGCACCAGATTGGCCACAGGTTGGTCAGGAGGGGAACCCTGAGACCAGAGCCCTGCCCAAGGGCAGCCCTGAGACCGCAGCCCCGCCCAAGGGCAGGTGCTCATGCACACAGGTCTCTTGAGCGTTTCCCATACTTCCGATGATGGCCTCTTCATCTCCTTGGGAGTCACTGAGTGAGGGACTGGTAGAGCTGAAGGCGGTGGAGACACCCTCCAGCCCCACTCTTCTATTTTACAGGGGAGGAAACTGAGGCCCAGAGGTGTGGGGTGGAGAGAGAGGCGAGGTTCAAGGCTCTTCCACTCTGCCCCCTGCGGGAAAGGGGTGGCTGGGAGTGAGCTATTTTTAAAAAGCTGTAGCAAGCACAGATCCTGGATGAAGAGAATTTGAGATCAATGGTCAGGAGGAATTTCAGGGTGGGGGTGGCCTTTGCCTTTGGACCCTTATCTCTTCTTCCCTCACATTCCAGTTCCATTTGAGATGAGGTCAGCAAGCCGACTTAGAGGTGAAACCAGGCAGGACCCTGTGGGGTTCCTGGGCATGGAAGCCTTTCTGTCCTCCGTTTCTTGTTTGTAGGGAACAGACTCCAGCCTCCATGATCTTCCCTGAGTTCCAAAGGGCAGATTCAAACAGTTGCTGATCAGGGAAGGGAGGGGATGCAGAGACAAGGCAGGAACAGCCAAGAGACAATAGTGCAGCCTTGGAGCAGGGTCTTGGTTCCGCCTCAAGGGATCCACATAACAATATCTTTAAGCTCTTTACAGAACTAAAACCCCCAACAAATGGAAGATGTCAGCATTCTTCATTCCAGAGAAGACCACCTGAGGCCAGATTAAAGGAACCAGAGAAGCTCATCAAAAGATTACCAGATTAAAGGAGTGCAGGCCCTGCACACACCCTAATTTTATCAGCAACCCCACCCTTGAAGTATTGTTATAAAACTCCTCACCAAATCTTCCTGGGCTGGGACACAGTTTGCGTGGGCAGGAGTCCACTGTGTCCCCCTTTGTCTGGCAAAAAGCAATAAAGCTACCTTTTTATACTTCACCCAAAACTCTGTCCCCAATACTCGATGCGGCATTAGTGCACAGAAACTGAGGTTTTGGCATCAGTGGCAGGAACTTCCCCGTGGGCCAAGGACCCCTGGGGCAGAACAGCCCCTTCTGCAGTTTGCTCAGTAGCTACTCACAGGGCACCATCTTGAAGCAACCCTGAAACAGACCCTTTGCATCAAGCTCCTCCTCCCCTTCTGTGTCCTGAGTTATATCCTGTAGGCTCAGAAAGCTCATTAGCTCCCCAGGGTGGCTGCTCAAACTGTGGCCACCCTTAGAAAGGCCAGACCTTTGCAGTTAACAGGGAGGACACTGGGCGAGGAGAAGAATCCTAAAAGGAGGAACCTTGCCCTGGGGGCCTGGTGAAAAGGGACAGCTCAGGAGAAGATGAAGACCAGTGCTGTTGTCCAGGCCCAGAGGCCAAATTACTGTGTGACCTCAGGCAGGTCACTCAACCTCTCTAGTTTCATTCCCCCACATGTAAAATGGATTATTGTGGCGGGGGAGGGGTGTTATGGGAGGTAAATAGGAAGAGGCCTCTCAGAATCTGGAGGGATGAGGTATCAGCCCTGAAAAGAAACCA
This sequence comes from Lipotes vexillifer, assembly GCF_000442215.2. NCBI lineage: Eukaryota > Metazoa > Chordata > Mammalia > Artiodactyla > Lipotidae > Lipotes > Lipotes vexillifer. The sequence continues at coordinate 4,881,532 of NW_006792448.1, forward strand.
GCACGTTGTCCTATGAGACTGATTTGTTCTCTCAAATTTCAAGTTAAGTTTAAAGGAGACAGTATTGTGTTTGTCTAAGTGGGGACAAGTGGGGTCAACAAGCTTAAAATCGTCTGGACTAGAGATGCCCCCCAAAAGGAAGATAAGAGGGTTTTCCTTGGCCAAGTGACTCGCCAGGGCCTTTGCATTTCCAGGTCCCCCTTATCACAGGGTAGGGTGGGGGGACTAGGCTTCCAGGAGGGATGTGAGGCCCCAAAGCCTCCTCTTTCCTTCACCGCCTCTGCCACGCCCATGGGTCCTGGGGACCAGATGCTGCTGCTGTCCTTTGGTGCCCCATTCCCCTCCCCACTCCAGTCCTAATGAGGAGCAAGTGAGCCTCGTTACAGGCACCAGGGTCCCTCTGAAACAGGACGGCAGGAGGCAGGGCACAACCTTTGAAAGAATGATGTAGCCCGAGGACATGACATAAATTGATTAGAACCAAATGGGTCCAAGATGGTGGACAAGTTGACTTCCACTAGACCTTGAGCCTCAGTATACGCTCACCGTACCACATCAGCAAGGTAAATGACACACCCACAGGCACCATGACAGTTTCAAGGCCAACCATAAGGATCAAAAAGTGGGCGGTGGCCCAATTCCTGGAAATCCCACCCCTTCCCAAAATAGCTGGAATACTCCTCCCACTCATTAGCCTATGAAATTACCCGCTCCTATAAAAACTAACAACCCCATACCCTGGTGCCTTTCTCACCTTCTGAGATGGCCGACACTGTCTGTGGAGTGTGTTTCTCTCTAAATAAATCCACTTCTTACCCATCACTTTGTCTCTCACTGAATTCTTTCTGCAGTGAGACATCAAGAACCTGAGCTTCATTAAGTCCTGAAACCAGGTGTGTGATCTCAGTTGGAAGACCGTGGGTTTAGGCTGGGTTCGAGTCCCAGCACATGGGTTCAAGTCCCAATCTGAGGTGCATGGTGTCACCTCCACTTGACATATGGTTAGTTCAGCTGTTTATCCACCTGAGCAGTGCTAGGGGAAGGGGATGGGGAGGGAAGTTAGACACCCGGCAGCAAAGACACCTCAGAGCTTCCCGCCAGGTTCCCTGAAGCCTTTCCAGTCTGGGTGGTGATTTAGAGAAAGAGGTGCAAAAGGCCACAATTTTCACCCTACCCCTCCCACAGAACGTGTTCAGAGGGATGAATGTTCTACAGGCTGTGCCCCAGGAGTCTGACTGCTAGGCCTGGCGCCGACCCTAACTGCTCTGTGGCCTTCTGCAGGCACCCAGCCTCAGTTTTCTCATCTGTAGTATGGGCAAAGGGAGAAGCTATTGTGTGGTACTGTGTAGACTAGAGCTAGGTGGCCCAAGGGAATGTATGGAGTCCTTATCTCACTTTCAAACACCGCACCCTCAAACTTGCTCCCTCAATACTAATTGATAAATGGCTTGGGGCCCCTTGGAGCATTAATGAAGTCTGCACTGGGATCTGGGAAAGCAGTTAGCTAAAATGAAACCCCAAGGCCATCTTCCACTGGCCTCATCTCTCAACTACTGAGATTCATCAGCTGCCAAGACTCACCACCCTCTTCCCAAAAGCCTCTTGAGCCTGCCTCTCCATTCCCGTGCCACCTCCCTAATGCAGCCCACCATCACCTACTAGCTGTCCTCCTGCCCCAGATCTTCCTCACAGAAGCCTGATCATGCCAAGTCGCACCTTCTTGTACCTTTTGCCCTAGACATGGTGTCCTCAATGTCACAACCTAAATATACCATTGTGTGTCTAGCATATAGCAAGTTCCAATAAATACCTGTTGAAGGGAAGGAGGGAGAGAGGGATGGCATTAACTATAAGTCAAATTTCCAGTCTCAGTTTTATGAAACATTCTTCTTTTCATTAAAAGTTATCTACTAAAGATGTAATAAAATGTGATACAGTCTATATCTTCTTAAGATCGTCCCTATAAATATATTCACAGTTTAAAATAATCCATTGTCAGATCACACGCTGACTTGAACTTCGGATGCAATGGCCACACTTGAACTTCTCTTAGTGCATAGCCAGTGTCCTGCCGCCTCCTCCCAGTAGCCTAGATGCTCGTAGGGGCAGGAGTAGGTTGTGCATCTTTGAGTCTCTCCCAATCCCTGCACTTAAAAGATTCTTAACTGGTGCTTGCTGAATTACTTCAGATGAACTGGATTGAAGCCTCAAAAGAAATTCCTTTTCAAGTCACAGGGCCATGATTTTGCAACATTCCACAGATTCTGGTCTAATATTCCAGTGCACAGGTGAGGTCCCCCAAATGGGAAGCTTCAAAAGACACCACCCCCCACCCCACCCCACCCCCGCCGCAAGGGGCTGCATCTACTGTTTCCGTCATGCCTGTGCTCCTCCTCTTCACCTGCCAGGAACAAAGTTCAATACTGGGCAGGCTGGGCCTGACTGTGGCCTCTGCCACATCCTGACCACGCTGTCCTGGGTATGCTCTGAGCCACCCCAAACCTCAGTATCCTTGTCGCTACAGTCAGCATGCTAATGCTTGCCTCACAGAGATTCTGACACAGAGAAGGTACCCAGCTAATATCAGTTCCACCCCTATTGTATGTTCATTTTAGAAAAGACAATGTGGATAGGAAGCACAGGTGACAGCTTTGCTGTTTGAAGCCAGGGGCCTAACAGCAGTACATACAGGAACCTGCAGTCCCCTAAGCCACAGGTGAGGGCGATACTCAGAGTGACCACGGCTGTGACAGACTGTGCCCGTCCCTCCAAAGCACTCCACGTGCTGCGTCTCACTTAATCCCCGTACAGCCCTAGGAGAGATTACCACCCCATTTTACAGATAAGGAAACAGAAGCAAAAGGAAATGAAATTACTTGCCCTAAACCACACTCTCATTGAGGGCAGAGTCTAAGCCTGTTTGCTTGCTTCCCCTGCACCCCAGGACCTAGAGTGTAGTAGGTGATCCATACACAGCCGTACGATGTAGCAGAGTCACTGGTTGCCGTGATGGATTTCGGGATGTCCAAAATGTATTCATTCTACTCCACATGCTGCTCCTATCCCAAAATATTGCACCCACCTTGCCTCTCATGGGGTCTGAAATTCTGTGTGCTCTGGACCTCACATAAAACTGCAGGGAACCGAGAGTCATCTGACAAATGTAGAACTGCCCAGAGCGCTTAAACTCATGCAGCAACTAGTATTGCAGTTAATTAATACTCACAAGATGCTAAGGAAATGGAACTCAGGACACGTAATATTTGGGGAAAAGGAAAGGAACTGTCTAGAGCCAATATATAGATGAGGACAGTGGGAGCAGAACAGAATGGAGCCGTGGCAGCCTGGAAGGAGCTCGAAGACTCTGAGGGCAGGGAGAAATGGGAAGATACGAGAGGTGAGTGGGGGTCGGAGGGGAGGGGAGGCAGGGGGCTTCCACCAGGTCCCGGAAGAGACTCAGACAGACAGATGCAGATAGACCCAGCCTGGCGAGGTTTGCAAGAAGAAACTCCAAATCCCCCAGGCAAACGAGGTCTTTAACTTTCTCTGGTTCTTCACTTGTGTCGGAAGAGTCCTGGGGTCCTGGCTGGGGCCCAGAGAAATGAAGAGGCAGTTAGGAGGAAAGCAGAGGAGGCAGGAGGGAGTCCAGGTCCCCAGTGCCAGCATGCGGGCCCACCATCAATCAAATTGTCACCCCCTGTCTGGGACATGCAGGTCCAGCAGGGGCAGAAGCCCTGTGATGTGCCCGGGAGCTCCTGGAAAGGATCTTCAGGGATGTCAAGGTCAAGCTGTAAGGTCCCCTGTTCTCTCCCTTGTTCAGCCAGAGCACCTCTGCTTTGTGTGCCTTATTTAGTAGGTCTCCAGGTAAGATTTTATTTGGGAAAGAAAATAGCTGGAGGAAGATTCCATTGCTTTGTTTCTTTGTTTGTTTAAAAACCAAAGAATTAGAGCAAAAGAAAAGACATAAAACTTCCTTTTCCTGTCTGGGGAAGGAAATTCTGACACATGGTAAAACATGGAAGAAACTTGAAGACATTAAGTGAAAGAAGCCAGTCACAAAAAGACGAATACTGGGCTTCCCTGGTGGCGCAGTGGTTGAGAGTCCGCCTGCCGATGCAGGGGACACAGGTTCGTGCCCCAGTCCGGGAAGATCCCACATGCCGCGGAGCGGCTGGGCCCGTGAGCCATGGCCGCTGAGCCTGTGCGTCCAGAGCCTGTGCTCCGCAAAGGGAGAGGCCACAGCAGTGAGAGGCCCGCATACCGCCAAAAAAAAAAAAAAGACGAATACTGTATGATTCCACTTACGCGGGGTTCCTCAGTAGACAGACTCATAGAGACAGAAAGTAGAATAGAGATAGCTAGGGCTGGGGGAGAAGGGGCTGGGAGTTACTGTTTATTGGGAACAGTTTCGGTTTGGGAAGATAAACTTCTGGAGACGGATGTGGTGATGGTTGCACAACAACGTGAATACTTAATGCCACTGAACTGTGCACTTAAAATGGTTAAGATGGTAAATTTTATATTATGTGTATTTTACCACAATAAAAATAATTAATTAGCTAATTAATTAATTAAAATACAACAATTTTTTTCTTTTTTTTTTTTTTTGCGGTACGCGGGCCTCTCCCTGTTGTGGCCTCTCCCATTGCAGAGCACAGGCTCCGGACGCGCAGGCTCAGCGACCATGGCTCACGGGCCCAGCCCTCCGCGGCATGTGGGATCTTTCTGGACTGGGGCACAAACCCGTGTCCCCTGCATCAGCAGGCAGACTCTCAACCACTGCGCCACCAGGGAAGCCCTAAAATACAACAATTTTTTAAAAGCTGCCTGGCTGGTGCACAAGCTGCCTGGGCCCCAGTTTTCTTGTTTGTGAGAAGGGCTCCATCCGGGGACACTTGGTGGGGAGGGGAGGAGGGGGACCAGGATGGCAAGAGTGCCCCAGCCTGGCCACGCTCACACGGAGGGGAGAAAAGCACACCAGGAGTAATTAGAAACATGAGGGGCCTGAGTTTGCCATGGGAAACGCAGCACAGGCACTACACATCCCTTTTGTGGGAGCAACTGTCCGTCTGCTTCAGGAAAGCAGGCAGCTGCCAGGGGCGCTCAAGGCCACGGGGCTGGGGGCTGAGGCTGCTCTGGGCCCAGCTTCCCACATGTGTGATGCAGATAACAGCTCCTCCTACGGCCCGGATCCCGAGGAGGGTCCAGTCCAGGGAAGAACCCAGAGGGCTGGGTACACAGGTGGCTGCTCGGGCAGTCACTGCAGGCGGTCCTGGAGCCCATGAGCCACTGCAGGAGTGCTCAGCCCCATCTTCGGCATCAGCAGTGGTTTATTAAGCCCTCCGTGTCCCTGGCACTGTGCTCTCTTTTGTCACGTCACTGTCAACTGAGTCATCAACAGCAAGAAACAGCACTGCTGTGACAAGCTCTGTGGCATGCAACCAGTTCGGCCCGTCCTCCCAGCCATGACACGATGGGCCGCTGGGGAGTCAGGAGGCCTGGACGAGCCCTCCACTGGCCACTCCCCACGGTCTCTCAGCCCCCCTGGGACTCACTTTCCTCACCTGCCTAGTGGGCCAGCCGTCTTCACAGGTGCTTGTCAGGATGAAAGTAATAATGGAAGCTTAGAACGTTGAAGCTCTGAGGAAATGTGAGCTGTTATTATCCCCAGGCTCTGGCTGGCTTCCCCATCCCCCAAGACTGAGCACGAGCCACACCAGACCCAGAGCCTTGGCATCAAGCGCGTGGCCCTGGAGGCCCCTAGAGGAGACCACAGCCTTGCAGGGCCCATGTGAGTGGCAGAGGGCTCTTCTGCTCAGTCTAGTGTTTGTGATGAGAAGACATATCCTCCTACACACACACACACACACACACACACACACACACACACACACACACACACACA
>NW_006792448.1:4887498-4898691 GCF_000442215.2 Lipotes vexillifer
CCACACACGGGAGCCGGTGGGGCAGTTGGGAGGCTATGGGAAGAGAAGGGAGAGGTGGAGGGTGCAGAGGTGAGAAATCTCCTTTTCTCTGTGCCCCAAGGCTTCCTGGACACCATGCAGTCCTTACATAACTGCACTGCAGTGTGGTTAGAATAAAGGAAACACACAGATTTTGTCCCTTTCAGGTTTTAACAAGTATGGATAAAACAGCTCAGCCAGAGGCAGCAGAGCCCTTGGTTCCTATAGCCAGAGCAAGAGATGGCTTGCTCCCCAGCCCTGTCTCCCCTCCACCAAGTCCTAACAGGAGACCCCTAACCTCTCAAGCAGGCCCCTCCCAAGGCTCTGTCTTCCTGTTGCCATGGTGACATGGGCTAGTTCAATAGCTGGTGGCCCTCTCCTCCAGGACAAAACAAGCTAGAATGTGGGGTGAGTGAGAGTGAGCTCACACAAGTGGCCCACACAGGGATGGTGGAGATGACAACGATACTCTCGATGTCAAAGAGCATGCTTTCTAGTATAGTGTCCTGTGCACTATTTTTCTGGGTCCCCACATGGGCTTCTGGGAGGGACAGTGGCAGGCTTATGGCTCCCAGCACTGAGGCATGAAGAAATGAAGTGACTTGCCTAGGGATACACAGCAAGTGAGTAGTGAGGTCAGCATTAAACTTAGCTCCCCATTCTCCAGCCAGGCTCCCTCCAGAAAACTATGCTGTCACCCTGATCAGAGTGAAGGACCCCATGCAAGACCTGGTGGGTTCTAGAGCACCCCTGGACATGGCAGACAGTCCAGCCTGCGAGGACCTGCCAGCCAACTCCCAGCCCACCGGCACTGCCCCCATGGCGCACTCCTGCGTAGACACTCCCTTGTTCTGCCCTAAAAAAACTCTATCTATTCCCCAGGACACCTCCTGACATGGCCTGTCCAGGGCTCTGTACCCAGTTCTCAGAAATGACACGTGGCCAAGTCCAGCTCACAGTGAGTAGGTATTTAATAAACAGCTATTGGTTGAATGGATATGAGTAAACAAACATGAGGACATGGAGGTTCAAAGAGGTTCAGTGACTTGCCCAAGGTCATTCGGCTGGTGAACGGCAGAACGGCAAGCATTCTCTCTCCAGACTGTACTAGACTCTCAGCAGAAGCTGACTGCTTCTTTATTCATAGCCAGGCTTTGGTCCATGGTTAGTGCTTCATGACCCCTGTGTGCCTGAAAAGACTCAGCTCCGAGGAGTTGTCCTGAAGGGAACAGGACTGCAGACCCAAGTCACCTCAGGAGAAGGTCAGCTGTCTTCTCCTGGACAGCCGAGGGCACCAGGGACAAAGCTCACGCCAAAATGTGACCAAGGTGACCTGGGTCCCCCTGGCCCCCAAGAAAGCTGGGGACATTCATGGGCTTCTCCTTGCTCCTCTATCCCATGACTAGGTCCTGTCCCAAAAGTCTCGCTTTCCCACCCAGTGGCCCTGGGGTTTAGGTGGTGATTTGGGCAGGATATGGGGGAGAAAGGAGGCAGATTGGGGAGAGTGAATGATCTAACCAACATGATCTATTCTCTGTTCAGGATCTCATGCCCCAAATCAGTCTCAGCCAACACCAGACAGGCATAACCTACATCTCCAGGGATGAACCCTCAATGAACTTCCAATAAACTTCAACTGGGAAGGATTTCTTTGCACGAGCACAAGGGTGCGTAGAGGTCCAGGGGAGCAGACAGGGCCTGGCGCAGTGGTTCTCCACCATTTGTGTGCATCCGAATTACCATGTAGATTCTCGTTCAGTAGCTCTGGGGAGGGGGTCCAGGAACCTGCATGTTCAACGTGCTCCCCTGGTGAGAGCACTGCTGAGGGGACCACAATTGGAGACTTGCTGGCCCCAAGTTCTCAACCCTAACCAGGCATCAAAATCAACTAGGGAGTTGGTTAAAATATACAGACGCCTGCCCTGCCCAGACCAGCTGCAATAGATACAAATAGAGCCCAGCAGTCTGCTTTGTTTAAAGCACTGAGGACAAGCTGATGCTCAAGAAGGCTTGAGAAGCCTACCTCTAATCTGCTATTCAGTGGAGCTGGGGTCTGGTAATGACTGAAGCACAAAGTCACAGGCTGCTGGTGGGGGAAAAACCAAGCCCCGTTGGGTAGAGTGTGCTGCCAAAGGTTGTACAAACACAACTTGCTCCATGCTGGAAGGATTATGCAATGTAAGTTTTAAGGCCCACATTTTCATTGAAATTGCCGAATTATGGGTCCAGTAGACCCATCTGTCATTCAAGAACCAAGTCTATCCTGCCTCAGAAAGGATCAGCATAAGGCTTTGGCTCAGATGCATGGAACAGAGAGCCACTTTTCTTCTAAGCAGGAGCCCACTTCCTTTCCAGGTCCTACTCTGGACGAGTTGTTCCCCACAACCCAAGCTGAACATTAATACAATCCTCCAACTTGAGCTCAGATCCTGAAAATCCCCGAACTGCTGAATTTTAAAGCAGATGGAGACGTCAGGGGTCATCTGGCCTACCGTACATCTGGAGAGGCTTGAATCAGTTGAATAGGAAGCTAAATCCCAAAAGGTCCTTGGAAAATCCCCAAAAATCGGCATCTGTAAGGAGAGATTCTACATCCCCCAGCAGGGCAGCCTGGAAGGAGTCTTTCATCCACCCAGCCCCAGTGTCTTCCTGTTGTGTTTGCTTTATAAGACCCACAGTGTTGTTTTGCTTGGTGATTTATTTCCTTTTTCTTGGAAATTAAGTATATGATGAATTTCCTCTTGGTGTGAATCCCAGAAGCCCAACAGGAGGACTGGGCCCTAAGCCAGTTCCAGCAAATCCATTCTCTCCAGCAGGACACAGAAAGCCTTCTGCTAGACTTGCATTTTCACTCTCCAAGACGGCTTTGTTTGCTCTTGTTTCCCTAGCCCTTAGCACAGCGCCTGACAGATAGTGGACAATCCATGTGTGTGTAAGTAAATGAATACATGAGTGAATGAATAAATTTGACCTAAGATCAGGACTAGGAAAGGTAGAGAACGGTCTCAAGGCAGAGCTGCACTTTAGCCCTTGCAGAAAGAAATACTGTCCTCCCAGTCTAGAAGCTTTTCAGAAATCTGACTCTTCTCAGTCAGGACTCCAGAGTTTAATAACCATTGTGCTGTCAACATATCATTGATATCAATGATATCACTGTGCTATCAAGTTCTCCCCCAGAAGGCATCGCTGGGTAGTCCATTTACTCAGAGCCTAAGGAAACCAGGGAGCAACTCTCCATCACCCTCACCAAGCTCTCAGGGGCTTCTCATAAAATGAACTACAGCGTTTGAGGGGCACTTGGGAAGAACAGGATGTCCTCCGGGCTGGGCTGGGCCTGGGGAGCAAGGAGGTGGTAACACTGTCAGTTGTTCCCAGCTCAGCCCCACTAATCTTCCAGAGGGCTTAAGTCTTTGTCACAAGAGTTATCTCTTAGTTAGACCCCAATGTGTACTGATCCCCCTTTGTTTGGTCACAAGGTATGACATTTCCTTTGCAAATGATTTTGACTCCCTTCAGGGCGACCCCCTTGCTTTATACCTCTTTTACCATTGTTTCTATCCCTTGCCCACACCCTGCACTCTCAGGACAATCTAGCCACGGAGTTAGACCTCCCCATTACTGAATGAGGTTGTGGAAGCCCAGGGTGAAGTGAGATGTCCGAGGTCACAAAAGAGAAGTTATCCAGCCAGATTTTAAGCTTGGAGCCCTGCATATCAAGGGCCCACCTCCCTGTGAAGAGACAACTACATGTGTTCACTTAGCATAGAAAAGTCTCCTCCAGAGACTTCTGGAGACAGACATCGGTCATCCCAAAACAGAACCCCTGGACTCTTGACCCTACGTGACCCTGAGTCAGGGGTGCGGGTGGGTAACACAGACAGGAGACGGGTTCTGGAAGAGTCCACATCGGAGCCTCAAGGCCTAGGCTCAGCCCACCTGTTATCCAAGCCCCTTCCCCTCTCACCCAGGTCTGGTTGCAAAGAGAAATTCCCCTCCCTCTCCTCTGACGAGAAGGCAGGAAACTGCCTGGAGAGAACACAGCAGGAGAAGCAGGGGAAGGTGATAAAGCAGGAGTACCTGGAAGAGCTAGAGACTTGCAGGGCATTAGAAGCAAGCGGAGTCCCAGAGACCCCCAACCCAGCCACCCTTCTCTTGCCAGAGACAGAAACAGACCCCCAAGAGCCTGGGAGGGACGTAGCAGAGACCACAGGGCCCAGCTCTCCTGAATCCTGGACCAGGGCTCTTTCTCACCTCCTGAAGCTCCCTGAAGGCCCAGGACACCAAGGAGCCTCCTGAGCCTCCAGCCTGCAGCCCAATGAGGAGGTGCAAAGAGGGATCCATTGGCCTTTGTTCTCCTGGTGTTTCTATGCTCTGGGGGCCCCCCAGCCAGCTCAGGTTGTCAGAGGGAGCCAAGTGCAACCTTTTGAAACCACCAAAGGAGACTCCATGGAACCTCCAGCCTCTCCTTTGCCCTGTTCTGAAGAAAACAAAATCCAATTGTAAACCAATCCTAAAATCTAGGCACCAAGCAGTAGATGGAGGAGGACATCTTACAATGAGGGGTGGAGATGAGCCGAAATCACAGGCCTGGGTGGTCACCTCACCTATGCGTGAGGGGGCATCCCCAAGGGCCCTCTAGGGACCCCAAAAAGTGAGCTTCCCTGAGGTCACGTTAGTGTGTGTATTCTACGTCCTCGCAGCTTTCTCTCTGAAGCTTTGCTAGACCACACGCCAAAACACACTGTGAGTAATTCTTGAGGATTTTTGACCAAACAAACTTCTGGTTGGGGAAGAAGTTCATGGGTACAGGGTGGAGAGCACAAGAAGGTCCTGAAAGATCTCTTGTCCTTAGGGCAGCGGATTATGGAGAAGAGCCTGGGCTTCAGGCCCTCTGAGAGGCGAGTCTAGAGGCGGGTCTAGAGGTGAGTCTAGAGGTCACCCGCTCACTGGTGGCCTCAGCTACTTCACGTGACGTCTTCAACTCCGCCCAGAAAGTCCAAGGAGGCCCAAGACACAGAGGCATGTTCCCTGCCCTCCAGGTCAGCTCACTGTGGCCAGGAAAGGCGTAACTCCTTGACCCCCCGCAAAGAGGGCTGGGCTTCAACTTGACCACCTGGTCTCCCCACATGAATCAGGGACCCAGAGAGCAAAGGTGAACCCTGATTCATGGGTGCCTCAAGTCAGGGAGCAGCTAAGGCGCTGAGAGAAGCCAGGCAAAGCACCACTTCAGGGCTGGCACGGTTCCCGTGAAAAGTCTGCAAAGAGAAGATCTGGCTGGGGGACTGCAGTGTGTTCCTTTCAATCTTTTTAACACCTAGAAAAGAGCCACCTTTTCTGCTAGGATAGAAGACTTGGCCTTTGCTTCCTCTGTGGCCAAAGGAGATAGAAGAATTAAGAGTGCTCATCTTTGGGGCCACATTCAAAGCCCAGAGGATGAGGGATTTTCTTGGCTGACAGCACAGCAAAGCCACATCTATTTAAACCCTTCTGATGTAGAATGTACTGTAATTCCTATTTATTTGGTCAACGAATACTTATTGAGCACTAGCTCTATGTCAGCCCTGGGCCAGGCACTGGGGATACAATGAACAATTGGGCAAAAAGCCCAGGTCCTCGTGACCCCCATCCTGGGTGCAATAGAGGCCGACCTCGGTTTAACTCTGCGCTCTTTCTGCAGGTGTGGAAAGATCTCTGTGGGCTCTGCACAAGTGCCCTGAGGTCTGGCTTGCCCTTTGCTACTTATCTCATCCTGTGATTTTCCCCTTCGAGACTCAGTCTCCACCTCTGTGAAATGCAGGAGCTGGGCAAAAACCTCTCTGAAGTCCTTTGGGCTCTGATGTGCTGAGCTTCGGCAATTTAAGGAAAAGGACCAGAGGGGGACTATCGGAAAGAAGAACTTGTCAAGCACTTCGAACACACCGACTATGTACCATTGAACTTGGTGTGGTTATCACAGATCCCTCTTATTTGTTCACTGAAGCAAGTTCCCAAAGTTTCATTGGCCAAGGCCACGTGACCCTGTGTCTGTAAGTAGCAAAGCTTTGAGGCTCTCCCTGGTTCACACGAGTGAGGCGTGGCTGTACCACCACTACTTGGGCTGCTTCTGGGCTGCGTTCAGGGTTTTCAAGAACAGAACACGAGTCACAAGGAAGAGACAGAGGACAGAGCCTCAGGCAGTCCTAGTGAGTGGGCCAAGCCCATGGAGCCAGAGCAACCCTCCACTCACACCAGCCCCCACCCACTCCTGGAAGGCAAGCTTCGTGGGAAAATTCTGTTATTCCTTTTAGGAGGGCCCTAAGGGACACGCCCAACTGGCTCTAAGAAAACCCAGGTCTAAAAAACTGTGGGTAGAAACCCACAAATTTTGTGAAATTTTTTCACAAAAACTTGACGGGAAAACCTGGCCTCCTCAAGAATCCATCCCAAGGGCTTACAGGGTGCACTGCACGGCCTGGTGGAGAAAAGAATGGCCTTGGAGGCGAAGCCACTGCCCCCTGACCTCCTTGTCACCTTGGACCGAGAGCCTGGGGCCTCCCCTCCACACCCCCATTTCCAAGCGGGGAGAGGGTGGGTGCGGGGCCGAGGGCAGGCCAACCACAGCTGAACTTGAGCGGCATTTTGCTCGCACACTGTAAACCCCTTTGAAATCCTTTGGGGCCATAAATGAGCTATTATCTTCAATGCTGCCCTATTTCTTAATTTCTCTAAGTGGGGAAACGGGGCATGAAGTAGATAATAGGATCGTGGAAATTTGAGCTAAAAAGGATATTCAAGAGCATCTCACCCAATGCCCTCATTCACCAGTGCACAAGACTGAGGTCTGGGGAAGGTCAGAAATTGGTTCCCCCACGAGCCAGCTGGGGCAGAGGACAGCGGCCTCCAGAGCCTCCCAGCTCGCACCTGCAGAGGCTCAGGCCTGGCACCCAGGCCGCCTCTCTACCGTGGGGCATCAGCGAGTGACGTGGATCTCGGGCAAGTCTCTGTCCTCTTCCTGCCCTGTTCCCATCAGCTGCTCACTGCGCGGCCGGCCAGAGTCCAACGTTCTCTAGTTACAGAGACCTTCCTTCAAACGAAATGTCCGTGGGAGCCCACTTGGAAAGCTGATGGGAAGTCGCCTGCTGCAGGGCCAAAGCCCAGCCCCTGAGCTCCTCCACAGCCCTCCTCTATAGATCCACAGACCCCAGGGGTCCCCAGGCGCAGCGTGAACACCCCAAGGCTGGACAGCATTAAGCTCCCTCCCAGCCTGAGCGCTCCCGTGCCTGACCATGCCTGGCACCACCCCATGCGGAATTCCACACCCTGCCTTGTGTGTCTGGGAGAGGCAGCCCAGCGGGCAAGGCGGCCTTCTCCCCCCACACCCCCGCCTCCTGTCCCCCAGGGGAGCCCTAACAACTTTCCTAACGCAGGGACCTTTCGCCTGCTGCTGCCTGGCGCTTTGGTCCCAAAAGAGAGAAGAGGAAGGCCAGGCTGGAAAACAGGGATTTTGCCATGGAACTGTCTTCGAGAAAAGGACACAAGCCACCTGGTCTCAAGAGTTTGTAAACAAGTTGTTTGGAACTCCACCTGTATTTTCCCAAGGAACCCCGGGCTCCCACCGAAGCAGGAAGACCATTTTTCTAGTTGGACCTGACCACCAACCTAGTCCACTGTCTGTAGAACAGCTTCTGTTCCTCCAGGGCTAGTCACAAACACACGGTCCCTCCTCCTCCCATTCTTGCAGCAGTGAAGACTTTGCACAGCCTCAGCACCCGCGGTGGAGAGCGTGGCCCATGGAGCAGAGGAGGATCGCTCTGATGAACCATGTTGGTGGGAGGGAGGAAGGCTCTATTTGGACGAGTGAGGTGGAAGCCCCTCAGTGGAGCCAGCACATGGATTCATGATGCATCTTGTGATATTCTGGACCTAGAGTGCCCTCATCAACGGAAATACTAAACATGGTGACTATGGTGGAGGCCATGAGTTATCCCCAATATCCAACTTCCTCTCCTTCCGTAACAATAGAGCCCCTCATTCTTAGCTGGCCCATTGCCGTCTGGAATAAAGACACTTCCCCAGTTTCCCTTGAGGCTAAGTGTGACTACATAACTAAAATCTGTCCAATAGGATTTAAATGGAAATGGCATGTGCAACTTCTAGGAAGTGCCTTAATTTGAAGAAGCATCCCCATCCCTTCTTCCTTGCTGGAATGTAGACACAAAGGCTGGAGCTTTAGCAGCTGTCTTGGGCTATGAGTGACTTTGGGAATGGAAGTCAAGAATGGCAGAGCAATTAGTAAGAACCTGGGTCCCTGACACTGTGGGGCACCACACCAGCCCTGGATTATTCCTGCCAGACTTCTTCTAGACAAGTGAGAGAAATAAATAAACTGTATATACTAAACCAAATAGAATGCTAACTAATACAATGGCCCTTCCACTGGAGTCCATCTGGTCTGTCTGGCCTCAGTTCTCACATACCCTTTGCTCTCTTTGTTCCAACCACACCAGACTGCTCTCTATTTCTAGGACAGGCCGTGAGCTCTGGCTTCCAAGACACTATTCCCTCTGCTGAGAATTCTTCTCCCACTCTCTGCCTGGCTAACTCCTCTTCATAGGCCACCTCCTCAGGAGGACTCCACTGACCCTTGAGCCATCTGAAATCCTAGTCATGCCTTCTCAGAGCTCCCTGCACCACACTCCCTTTTAGTGTTTCTCATTTTGTGAACTCCTTACACATGATCCATCCCCTCCTCAGGCAGGGTGCAGCCTGCCTGGTCCACCCTGCATTACCCAGCCTGGCTTAGGGCTCAGATTACAAAGCAGGAGAGCAGATGGTCGGGCTGAAATAAATTGCTCAATTCTAGCTTCGTGACAGCTATTCACATGTAAGTCCTGCGAAGTGGGTACTACCACCTCCATACTACAAGGAGGGTTACTGAGGCCCAGGAAGGGGAGGTGCCTCTCACAAGCATCAACTCAGCTCAGTGGTAGTGGTAGGACCTGGGTGCAGTCCTCCTGACACAGCAGTGTGTGTGAAGGGCTGGGGGATCTGGGTCTCTGCAGGGACAAGATCTAAGCGTGTGACTATCAGGATGCTCTCATCTCATTGTGGCTTTTCTTTAAGTCAAAGAATATCTCTTGCATATGTGCTCCGAGCAGACCCTCTCTAGACACTGGGGATACAATGACAACAGGGTGGGGGTCATCCCACACACAGGTTTCTCCCTCAGTGTGAGAATAAAAGGGATGGAGGACTTCCCTCATGGCGCAGTGGTTAAGAATCCACCTGCCAAAGCAGGGGACACGGGTTCGATCCCTGGTCTGGGAAGATCCCACATGCCATGAAGCAACTAAGCCTGTGTGCCACAACTACTGAGCCTGTGTGCCACAGCTACTGAAGCCTGCGCACCTAGAGCCTGTGCTCCGCAGCAAGAGAAGGCACCGCAATGAGAAGACCACGCACTGCAACAAAGAGTAACCCCTGCTCGCCGCAACTAGAGAAAGCCCGCACACAGCAACGAAGACCCAATGCAGCCAAAGATAAATAAATAAATAAATAAAATTAAATAAAAAAAAGAAAAGGGATGGAAAAAGAAGCTGGTTGGTGTGGGCATAAGAATAGGAGGAATGGACAGTCTTGGGTGTTTGGAGCATGTCATCAAGAGCCAGAGGCTATGAGCTTTGCGGACATGTGTTAGCTCATCCCAGGAGACCAGGTGGCAGTCACTCCTCCTTCTGCAGCCACCACACCTGAAAGCCAGAGCCAGGGGGAAGGAAGGTCACAGACAAAGGCAGAGAACACCCAGGGCCCCCATCACTTCCTGTAGGGGAGAAACAAATGGGTTCCCTTTAGGATGCGCTGAAGCCTCATTTTACTGAACTCACAGTTCTAGAAGGCAGCTCTGAGCAGATCCTGGGAGCCTCTTCCCTATGGCTGTGTGTGTTTTGTGCAATCCTGCCTCTGCAGTCTTTTACCCATTCACTTGCTCATTCTCAGTCCTCCTCCCCATGTACCTGGACCCTCAAACCCTGGAGACCTTCCCTGAATCCTTGCAGCCCTCACAGGCTGTCCCGCTCCCTGGGCCTACGTGTCTCATCCTTGTTGTGGATTGAGTTGTGTCCCGCAAAAAAATACGTTGAAGTCCCAACCCCCTGCACCTTATTTGGAAATATGGTCTTTGCAGATGTGACCCAGTTAAGATGAGGTCATCCTGGATTAGTCCTAATTGGATTGGTCCTAATCCAACGACTGATGTCCTTATTAAAAGGCCACGCGTGGAGACAGAGAGACACACAAGAAGGGCACCACGTGATGACAGAGGCAGAGATTGGAGTGATGGGTCTGCAAGGCAAGGATTGCAAGCAACCACCGGAAGCTGGAAAGGAAAGATCCTTCCCCAGAGCCTTCAGAGGAAGCACGGCCCTGCCAACACCTTGATTTCAGTCTCTCAGCCTCCAGAACTGTGAGGCAATAAACCTCTATTGTTTCAAGCCCCCCGCTTATGTGTCACGACCGCCTTAGGAAACCAATACAATCCTTATCATGGGTGATGTCCTGTCTCCCTAACTGGATGGTGACTCCCAAATGTCGGGAGGGGTCTTGCTCATCTCTGTACCCCAGACATCGAGTGAGAAGTGAGTGGAGAGGGTCCTGAGAGCCTCCCCGCCTCCCCCGGCCCCGCCCTCGCCCTGGCCAGCCCCACCGAGGGTTCCTTCAGAATCAGCTGAGATTCTGGACAGGAGATCGGGAAGCCTCATTCCATCCCACCACCTCCTCCAGCACAACCCACCAAAATGAGGTTGTTCCTGCTATTCTGCCCCCAACACCCCATTCTAATCATGCCTGGTCCTTGTCACACTTCATGATTATGCATGTATTTGTGGGTCATTTGTTTATTCCCAGTGGCCTCGACTAGACCATAAAGCTCCATGAAGGCAGGGACATATGGGTTCTGTTCAACACAGTACACGTGTGCGTGTGTGACGTCTAGTGCAGCGCTTGCTACTATATCAAAGGTTACAGTCATTGCCTCTGGGGAGGGGCCTGGGGACAAAGGTGAGGTCAGGGAGCAGGTGTTCGGCGATGAGTCTTCCACGCTGCTTACACTTTCCCCACATGCGCGTCTTTCCTCTTTTTTTTTTTTTTTTGGGGTACGCGGGCCTCTCCCTGTTGTGGCCTTTCCCCTTGGGGGGGCCC
>NW_006792448.1:4898803-4903483 GCF_000442215.2 Lipotes vexillifer
GCGGAGCACAGGCTCCGGACGCGCAGGCTCAGCGGCCATGGCTCACGGGCCCAGCCGCTCTGCGGCATGTGGGATCCTCCCGGACCGGGGCACGAACCCGTGTCCCCCGCATCGGCAGGCGGGCGGACTCTCAACCACTGCGCCACCAGGGAAGCCCCGCATCTTTCCTCTTTAATGGCAAAACCACCAGCTTGTATTTAAAATTCACAAATCCGTATTTTTATAGTTGTAGATTCCTATTTCAGAAAGTTAGCTCTGCCTTGGGGGCTGGGAATATGGATCTTTGCAAGCTCCCCAGGTAACCCTAACGACCCTAATGACTCTGAGAACTACTCAGAGTCAACACTGCAGCACAAAGGCAAAGAATGTTGCCTTCCCGATGGGTTCCATCTGGCTCTGAAGGAACCCTCTAATCTTTGGGGGTCTCAGTTTTCCCTGAGTGTAAAACCTCGGACACCTGCACCATGACTGGATGTGACCAAGGTGTAGAACAGAGGCAGGGAGTCAGGGGGCGGAGAGCTGACACAGTGAGAAGAGCAGATGGCAATGCCATTGAGTGTGGCAATGCCTGGGGTGTGGCAGAGCCCTGGAAGGGGCTGCTGAGACCCCGGGTGCCCTCTCAACCCTCAACTGCCCGTGTCTCGGATTTGATTCATGGGAGTCCTTGGTGGAATCTGAATATACACACATGTGCACGCATGTGCACACACCTTCATACACAGAATGCGCACGCACCGATACACACATGTGCCCACACATGCACACAAAGACACGTGCATGCACATCCACACACACACACCTTGTCCTCAGAGATGGTCCCCAGAATATGGACAGACCCGTCGTGCTTCCACCTCCTCCCACCCCCCACCATGGCCCTGCCACGAGCCCTGAAGCTTCCGGGAAAAGATATCAGACAAAGGGAGAAGAATGCGGGAGAGGAGACTCCTTGAACCTCTTTCGTCATTAATTACTATACGGTTTGAGCAAGTCAGTTCCCCTCTCTGGGCCTCAGTTTCCTCATGTGTAAGAGCCACAGCAAGACGCACACTGAGAAAGGTTTGGAACGCCATGCCGGGTGCCACACGCACCAGTCAGCACCCGTGCCTAGGGATGAGGTTCGGGGAGGCAGCCGTCTGGCCCCAGGGCTCAGAGAACCACTGGGCCCAGGGGTGGAACACAGACATACAGAGGTCAGTGTGGCAGAGTAGTCATAGCTCAGACTCTGGGGTCCCCTGCCTGGGTCTGAATCCTGGCTCCACCCCTACCAGCTGTGTTACCTTGGGTGACCTCTCTTTGCCTCAGCTTCCCCATCTGTAAAATGGGGGTAATGACAGTCTCTACCTCCCAGGTGTGAGGACTGTGCTGCTAGGGTGCCTGGTACAGAGCAGGTACCAGCAGTGTGGGCACCGTGTCCTGATCAGGAGGCAGGAAGCAGCCAGCCCCACCCACAACAAGGGAGGCAAGATTCACCCTGTTACATCCTCTGGGTTCCCTCTCTCACTGCCCTCAAGTTTCGGGCTCTGGTAAGCATGGCACAGACAACAGGGTTCTTCCTGAGTGTGGACATAAAGTGAGCACCTCCTGCCTCTCCCCCACCCCTGCCCCAGCATTACTGGCCCCCTTACCCTGTGCTATTTTGCACCCTAGCCCCTGCCACCTCCTACATGCTGTCTGTTTACCTGCTTACGTATTTGCTGTCTGCCGTCGTCCCCCACAAGAATGTAAGCTCCCTAAATCCAGAGGAGGGGTCCTGACTGTCTTGTTCACTGTTGTGTCCTCAGTGCCTGGAACATACCTGGAACAGAGTGGGCCATTCAACCAACATTTGTGGGATGAGTGAATGAATAAACAAACAAATGAAAAGAAGGAAGATAAAGCAATTTTTTTCAACTTCGGCACAGACTCTGAGGTCCCCTGCCTGGGTCTGAATCCTGGCTCAACAGTTCCTGGCACAGAGTAGGGGCTTAATAAATACTTAGGTAATAGATAAAGGAGAGAATGAGAGAGGAATGGTAGAGATTTGGACCTGCATTGAGCCAACCTCATCCTGGCCTAGAGCCAAGGGCCATGAAAACCCTGCCAAGGACCAGCCCGTGGCCTTGACTCAGCAGCCGCCATCACCTGGCCATGCCTCCACCAACACATAGGTCCTTCTGTGTCATCCTCGTCACATCCTTATCATCCATGGCAGTCAGATACCCCCACGCGGTGGGGCTGTACTGGGCATTTAGGTACAGGGGTCCTGCAGGAAGAGTGGGGCCATGCAAGGCTTTGGATCATGTGTACAAAGCTGGGCTTAGGGAAGGTCTTGAGGGGGCAGCTGAGTATATGGGGTGGGGGCGGGGAGGAGAGAGGGAGCGGGGAGCCCAGGCAGGCACCAAATGCAAGGGTGGCAGAGGCCCTAGGAAGGGACATCCCAGGGTACTGGGAGACTGCAGCTGCTGGAGTGGGAGGAGGAGGGGTCAGCATTCCAGAAAGGTCACCTGTGTGTCTAGAAGATTGGTGGTAGGGCTTCCCTGGTGGCGCAGTGGTTGAGGGTCCGCCTGCCGATGCAGGGGACGCGGGTTCGTGCCCCGGTCCAGGAAGATCCCACATGCCACGGAGCGGCTGGGCCCGTGAGCCATGGCCGCTGAGCCTGCGCATCCGGAGCCTGTGCTCCGCAACGGGAGAGGCCACAACAGTGAGAGGCCCGCGTACCGCAAAAAGAGAAAAAAAGATTGGTGTTCCTCAGAAAGGCACAGGAAGAGGGCTTGGACAGCTGGTTTGGGGAGAGAGGGGTTAAGGAAGTTAGCATTTTTTCTAGAATATTAACACTAGGGCACGTGTGTCCTTTGCAAAGCTTTTTAGACAGCAAGTTTCCCTGAGGTCTTCACTAGCCCCTGAAGAGTGAAGCAGAAAGGATGCTCTTCCCCTTGGACCAGCAAGGAGCCCAAGGCCCCCAGAGAGCTTAACAAAGTTCAGAGAGGTCCCAGGACTCCTATCTCCAGATTCGCCGCCTTCTGGTCCTCCGGGATGTGTTTATCCTACTGAGTCCTTGGATGTGACGGGTCGTGAAATGTTAAAAACAAGATAAAGGGGGATGTTTGTGGTGAGAAAGAAACCGAGATCTCATGAATCACAAACTTGGCACTGAAGTTTGCCTTTGAGGGTTTAACAGACTTAGCTGTGGCCCCCAAAGCTTTGCGAATGGGAAGCATTAAAAAGAATGCTAAATTTCAATTCTAAGAGGCCATCAATTGCACAGTGCACCATCACTTTATGAACCCCCAAAAGATTTTTAAAAGGCAATTAAACTGGGTCGCACGGGTATCTAGAAAAATCACATCCCAATTTCAGAGACGGGAAATGTACAAATGCACCTTAGAGCTTACTGACTGATTGTAGTGGTGTGTTCTGTGAAACCCTGAAGCGTCAGGCAAACGCCCTGGAAATATCGTAACCAATTATTGAGATGCTTGTAAAGGTTTCTCCTGTTTGGCCTCTAAGATATAAGTAGACCCTGTATTGTCAATAGCACTGTTGGATTTGGAAGCCTACACTCCCTCATCAGCCCTTCCCGTCCTGTGCTTTGTGTATGAGAACCTCATCTTTTCAGCCTGAGTGAACAGAACCTCGCATCTGAACGGCCCCGCGTAGTCTACAAACTTATGTGGGTTAATCTCCACCCTAACCTTGGGAGTGGGTCCCATTTGCCCACTCTCGCCTTCAGCACACACCAGTGAGCCTCAGGACTGGCATCAGAGCCCAAGCCACAACCCTGACCCTGCGAAGCTCCCTCCACATCGCAGCTGCTCCCTTAGGTCATCCCTGGCCCCTGAAGGTGCCTCTGCTAACACGCCTGAGCCTCCCTGGCCTCCCACAGACTGGACAGGAGGACTGCACTGGGAAGAAATGACATGATTCATAACTGGGAGCAGAAGGATGAGAAGAGAAAGAAAGTGGGAAACACGGAGCTTTGCGGCCCCTGCCCTCCTGGTCCAGGAGTGGGGGGGGGTGGGGGTGGGGCATGGGTCTCCACCCTGGCCGAGTGCCCTTGGCCACGTACCCTCCTCTCTCTGGGTATCTGTTTTTGCAAAATGGGGCTGGTTGAAAGGGGTGGATATCTCTAGGGTCCCTTCCAGCCCTGCCTTTCCAGGCTCAGTAAAAACCCTGAGAGCTGGGTCTTCAGCCAGGCCCCCAGGTCTGTGGGCCCTCGACATGGGATATCCATGTCTGGTTGCTGCCTCTGGAGAGCAAACCTCCTTTCCCTCACTCTCCCTCAGGGAGGACTTGAGGTAGGAGCCTGGGGCGGTAGGCACCACCCTGGCCTGAGGGGCCAGAGTCCTGGGTCTCTGCCTGCCAGCAGCTCGTGTCTCCTTGGCCGGTCACTTCTGCACTGATTCTCAGAGTCCTCCCCCTGCCTCCTCCCACCATCTGGGGAGGGATGGGGTGACACCCCTTGCCCATGGCAGCAGGGAAGAGGGCAGGGAGCAAACTAGCACTCACGGAGTGCCCACCCCTTGCCCGGCGCTGTGCTAACGCTGTCCGTACCCCACATAATCCTCACAAAAACAACCTCTCCGGAGAGTACTAAGCCTCCCTCACTCGCTCCTGGCAGCCTGACCTGGAGCCTATGCTCTTGACCCCCAGGCCAGCCCGCTGCTGTGGCAGGTTCCCCTTCTGCTCCAGGCCTTGCACCCG
>NW_006792448.1:4903613-4913170 GCF_000442215.2 Lipotes vexillifer
CCTGCTCCAGACATTGCACCGGTGCTGCCTGTCGACTCTCAGCTGAATCTCGCCCACAACAAGGGGCGGGTCATGATTACATCCCCATTTCTCAGATGAGAAAACAAAGTTCCAAGAGGTTACATACCTTGCCTGAGGACACACAGCTTCTGTTGAGGGTCTGTACACCACACCCTGGCTGGGCACTCACAGTTATGATCTCCTTCTTAGCTCACACATTCTACTGTATTCTTGTGGACAAGATGGAAAATGCAACCTAGTCACCAGGACAATGAGGAGAATTTGTAAATAAATGAATGAGCACATCCTATCAACACAGGTCAGTGGTTTGACACCAACCTGGACAGTGGCTTCTCACTTCCTGCCTTGGTGTCTGGTCCTTGCCTGTTAGGTTAAGCCATGGCAGGCATGTTAGCCCCATCCACCACAACACTAAACTGAGAGGAGTGGACACAGACAGTCTCTTTTTAATTTCCATAGGCAAGGAGTTTGCTTGTGAGACCATAAGTTTCTCTCATAGGACAGTCTTTAAATAGAATCAATGTAAGGCTTCATCTGTGGGTACTAAGAACCAACTGAGGCAGAGGTGATGAGCTGTCTCCCAATATCTGTTTTCTCCTTCTATGGTAATAGAACCCTCAAATTTAGCTGGGCACATGGCCTTCCAGAATAAAAACTACATTTCCCAGCCTCCTTTGCAGCCATGTGTGGTCATGAGACCAAGTTCTGGCCAATGGGATGCAAGTAGAGGTGCCAGGCAGCAATACATCATGCTCTTCCTGCCCTTTCTCTTCTTCCTCCATCCTGCTGCTTAGAAAGTGGACATGGGGTGAACTGTCCTGGACACGCAGAAAAGGGCCATACCCCAGGGAGGGTGGAGCAAGAAGAAAAGAGATGCCTGCATCCCTGACATCAGCACCTGCCCAGGACCACTAACTCCAGGCTGATGGTGATAGTTCGTACCCCCTTTAAGCCACCTTTATTTTGAGTCTCTGGCACCAGAGCCAAACTAAACGCTACCCAATATACCGACTCCATTAGGTGAAGACATAAGTGTCTCCAAACAGGTGTTATCAGATTCAAGAGTTCAGGCCTGCATGAATTAAGCTCAATAATAGGGTGACGTGTACTCAAAACATCTGATGCAAACTTAGGCTACGTTAATGGAAGCATAGATTTTTCAACGAAGGGAGGGCATCTGATGGAGTCCATACTGGCTTCCTTCTCATTTTATGGACTTTGACCTGCTGGAGTTCGTCAAAGTCAGCATCTGGATGGAACCAAAGGCACTGGAGGAACCAGGGATGCTTGGCCTGAAGGATTCTCAAAAGTGCCTAGCAGAGCCCTGCAAAGGCTGCCAAGAGGAGAGTCAGTGGTGGGAAGGAAAGGCCAGGGCCTGGGAGGCAGAGGACATAGGCTGGCCTCCTGGCACAGGCCGAGGAAAGGCAAGGGGCAAGGTCGCTGCCCATGGGCCACTCACTTCCATCAAGGCCAGCCAGGGGCCATGTGTGTGAGTCAGGCCCTCCTGCCCCACAACCATGTCCCCCACCGACCTGCCAGGCCACGAGTGGAGAAAGATCTGTTGCATTGGGCCCAGGGGCCCCAAGGAATGTAGCCCCCATCGGGGAGGAAGACTGCTCGGGAGCGGGGGCACCTCTTTAACACCTCGAGTTCTTGTGGACCCTGTCCCCACACACCCCATAGATTCACTGTCTGCCGAGGGATGCAAAGTCTGGTGTGTGCAGCCCTGCCCCCGGGGTAGGAATACTGCCTCGGGTCATAGAAGGGACCAGGTATCCCAGCTGCACTGAAACCCCAGCCTCAGTTTCTAGGCCATGAAATTTAAAACCACTTCTTACCTTGCCTCCGTTTTCTCATCTCTCAATGGGGTTTAATAAAAGGTAACCCAAAGATCAACATAAGAAGACAGAGGGATGGTGCCTGTAAGCCCCAGCATGACGTTCATGAGCTGATGCTTCTCTCCTGCCCGGCAGGAGGGGCTCACAGCTGAGGCGTGACAGTGCTGGGGGCTCCATGGGAGGAAGGAGACAGCCTTTGCCGACTTTACCATTCTGCTCAAGACCCAACGTCTTAGCTTTCCACTCAGGGCCTATTTTTTGCCAGCCCTTCTCCTGTGTCTTTCTCTTCAGACACCCAGGGAAGGGAAGCCACGCCTGGAGCAGGGGGAAACTGGAAGGGCCACTTAGCCTGTCCACAGGCCTCCCGAGGCAGGACTGTACCAGGCAGGTCTCCTCCAAGAAAACTCCAGACTTGGGGAAGTCAAAAGCCCCACGCCCCAGAGGTGGTGACTCTGTAGGGCTGGAAAAATCCGTGTTTTAACAAAGTTCCAGATGATTCTTACTTGGTGTAGACTCTAGAGTTTGAAGGCTCCTTGCCCAGGTGATGCCCCAGATCTCTCTCGCAGCACGGATGGTGTGCATCCCGCCAGGCTCCATGGGTCTACAGACCCGCCCACCTGCCGGGACAGCCCTCTCCAGCACGTGGCCGGATCAGGCAGCTCCCGGGCCTCTGGGCTCAGCGCTGCTGGTGCCTTCCGTGATTTATGGCTGAGACTCCCACACACACTCCAGGAACAGGAGAACCCAGCACACTATTCACAAATTAAATTCAGCCCTCCTCTCTTCCCAGGTAGTGGGCCCATCTGATGATAGAAGAGCTTATAATCAGCTGTCGTCAAATTAATCTCAATGTCGGAGAAATAATAGCAGCCGTAAATAAGACTGAGTGTGCCCGGCTCGCCAGCTTGTTAGGGCACTTTATAAAACAGGGCAGTGCCATTCATACCGCACGGTCTGTTTAATTCCCCCAGCCACACGCGCAGAGGCTGAGCACAGGCTGAGGAGTCTCCCAGGTGTCAGGACCAGCACCCAGGGTGGCGGGTGGAAACCTCAGCCGAGCAGGGCTGCTGGCCGGTTCCTGGCCCCACTCCTTCTTCTTCCACCTCTGCCCAAACTGTCCCCATAACCGCTGCCAGGGCTCTCAGGGTTGAGGGGCCACCAGCCGTGCTCAGCCCTCCCCGCACCCGTCTCGTGGCCTCCCACCTGGGTGCCCCCCGCTTTCTCACCTCTTACTGACAGGGACCTCAGCCTTCAACACCAGCTCTAGGCCCACCTCCTCCACAAAGCCCCCCAGGCCACATAGCCTCCCAAAGGAGCTGGGCGATGTTTGTCTCATCCATCACCAGGCAGCTATAGCAGAGACCACGGCAAATCAGGGGTGCCCCCCTCAGTAGCCCACACAGGCCACTGCCCCTCCCAGGCCACAACAAGGGCTCATGGAGACAGTGGAGCCCTGAGGACGGTGACAACTGGGGGCCACAGGCTCTGCTGGGGCACGTGGCCATGAGCAAGCCCAGTGGCGTCATCCTGGCTCAAGGCTTGTTGGAATATTAATTGTGTGAATCCAGTGATGGTGTCCACCTCATGGGGTTCAGGAGACATGTCGGTGGACAGAAGGGGAAGCGGACATTTAAGTTGTATCTCCAGAGATAACGTGCGTGGGTATCATGGTGTCGCTGTGTATACTCACATGTGTGAGTAGCAAGTGGCTGTGTGCATCTATTGTCACCTGTGCATGTGACTGTGTAATGTTCTGTGTGTACAGATATTTATGAGTGTCGATGAGTGGACCGCTGACGTCACGCAGGTGTGTGGCCTGTGTGCAAGTGTGTAAATGTGTATGACTCGGGGACTGTGTACCGATGGGCATGTGTCAGGCTGAGCATCCAGGTGCACTATTATGTGCACGTCACGTGCTAGACGGGTCGTGTGCAGTGTGTCAAACGCAGCTGTGGGTTCAGGGGAACAGGGGCTCACAGGTGGGTAGGGAGAAAGCCCAACCCGTGGAACCTGGGCAAAGGTCATGAATATAAGAAGGTGGGAGGAAGTCCTGAGCAGAGTCGGGTACAAGTCCCTCCAGTGCCCAGGAGCTCCCTCCAGGGCCACCTCGGCTCCCCGGCTGCTGGCAGAGCTTCCCTGGCTAGCCTGCAAGAGTGGCACTGGGAGTGAGCGAGCGGCTCCCCACCGTCCTTCTGATCTTAGAGAATTCTCTTGAGTAGGTAAGGATGGCACTCCTGGGAGGAAGACTGCACTGGAGGGGGTGGGCACTTTGAGACAAGCAGTCACCTGATGCGCCATCTTTTGCAGCCTTTTTCTCAGTCTCCATTTCCCCTCAGTATAAGGAGTTGCTTTTAGCCAGTCTTGAGCTAGATGACCTGGCTCCCAGGCTGGCATTTGCCAAACTGTGCTCCATGTTCAAGACATATTTCTAGGAGTCACACACACACACACACACACACACACACACACACACACACACACACAGAGTTCTGTGTTCAGGTAGTTTGGGTAAATGCTACTGAAGCAGAACAAAAAGGGGTTTCTTTATTACAGGACTTATCAGAGCCTTTAATAAGCTAATAGACATAAGACAGGGGTATAGTGTGTAGCATTTTTTCAAATTGTTGGAACACATAACCCTTTTGCACAAACAGCTTTTAACAGCTCAAGAGGTCCCAGCATTTGGTTGAACAGTGTGTTGGGAAATGCTGCCCCAGACCCCTGCTTCAAGGGTCAGCTCAATCCCCACATTTATCAGGTCTCCCAGATACCACATTCCCCTCCCCTTCCCCTCCTCTGAACTGCTCCATCTCAGCAGTAGAACATGATAACTATTATTATTATTATTATTATTAATGCCCCATTATTATTATTCGGGGGGTCTGTCAGGATTCCAGCTTGTTTTCTAGACCTTCAAAGGCATCGCCCAGGTCTCACCCTCAGCCCTTATTTCATACCGGACATACCAGAGGTCCACGTAGACTGTGTGCACTTCATTCTTGACAAAGGCCAATCAGCCACCAGCAATGCTGATTAGCAGGCAACACTGATATGCTGACAATTAGGAGTGACAAGGGCCCAGCTGCCCCACAGGACATTAGCCTCCTTCCACGGCCCCTCTGCAGTACTCTGCTCCTCAACCTGCCCTACGCCTGGCAGTCCCTGTGCCCTGCAGCCTGCCTCCCTGCAGTCCCTGTGCCCTGCCCCCGCCTCTCCTCCTGGTCAGCCCCACGCATCCTTTAAGACTCAGCTCAGCCTGAGCTCTCCCTGAGAGAGCACACAGCATGTACCTTGAACCATACTTTCTTGATTGTCCAAGTGTCTGTTTCCCATGGGACGACACCCCTAGGGCAGTTAAAGTGCTTAGGACAGCACCTGGCACAGAGCAAGTGCTATGTGAGCATTTGCTGATGCTCATGTTGTTGTTATTATCCTCATGCCTCCAGTACCTGGCAGGGCACCTGGTCGAACGCCGACACAAGGTACACATCTGTGTGGTCAGCTGAACAAATCCGAGATCAAATCTGAGCCTCATTATAACCCTGTTGCAGGGGTTACTAGAATTGTCCCAATTTTACAGATGAGAACACTGAGGCTCAGAGAAGTTTTTCCCCTACCCTTTGTTCCCCTTACCAAATTCAAAGTGCCTCCTAGGAGCAGTCAGGGGATCATGTACGTGGCAACTACCTAGCAGGTAACCACGTATAACAATAAGCATAGCCCCGTGCCCTGTGCCAGGTATCAGGGTGGGTGCTTTCTATCCACCATCTCATTTGACTCTCACTCAGCCTGGCAGGTAAGAATAGTACCCAATTCTGCAGGAGAAGAACCAGTGCCTGAGAGGGTTGCCCGCTGCAGAGGAGGTCACAAACCCTCAGCTCCTCCCAGGCAGCATCCCACTCTGTGTGGCCCTCCCAAGGGTTGGCACGTTGACCCATGGGAGCACTCAGGCAGTCCAGCAAGGCAGAGGGGTGGGAGGAGGCAGGGGATTACAGGGGAAATGGCTGGGGCTCTGTGTTCAGGTAGTTTGGGTAAATGCTACTGAAGCAGAACAAAAAGGGGTTTCTTTATTACAGGACTTATCAGAGCCTTTAATAAGCTAATAGACATAAGACAGGGGTATAGTGTGTAGCATTTTTTCAAATTGTTGGAACACATAACCCTTTTGCACAAACAGCTTTTAATTTGGGTAAATGCTACTGAAGCAGAACAAAAAGGGGTTTCTTTATTACAGGACTTATCAGAGCCTTTAATAAGCTAATAGACATAAGACAGGGGTATAGTGTGTAGCATTTTTTCAAATTGTTGGAACACATAACCCTTTTGCACAAACAGCTTTTAACAGCTCAAGAGGTCCCAGCATTTGGTTGAACAGTGTGTTGGGAAATGCTGCCCCAGACCCCTGCTTCAAGGGTCAGCTCAATCCCCACATTTATCAGGTCTCCCAGATACCACATTCCCCTCCCCTTCCCCTCCTCTGAACTGCTCCATCTCAGCAGTAGAACATGATAACTATTATTATTATTATTATTATTAATGCCCCATTATTATTATTCGGGGGGTCTGTCAGGATTCCAGCTTGTTTTCTAGACCTTCAAAGGCATCGCCCAGGTCTCACCCTCAGCCCTTATTTCATACCGGACATACCAGAGGTCCACGTAGACTGTGTGCACTTCATTCTTGACAAAGGCCAATCAGCCACCAGCAATGCTGATTAGCAGGCAACACTGATATGCTGACAATTAGGAGTGACAAGGGCCCAGCTGCCCCACAGGACATTAGCCTCCTTCCACGGCCCCTCTGCAGTACTCTGCTCCTCAACCTGCCCTACGCCTGGCAGTCCCTGTGCCCTGCAGCCTGCCTCCCTGCAGTCCCTGTGCCCTGCCCCCGCCTCTCCTCCTGGTCAGCCCCACGCATCCTTTAAGACTCAGCTCAGCCTGAGCTCTCCCTGAGAGAGCACACAGCATGTACCTTGAACCATACTTTCTTGATTGTCCAAGTGTCTGTTTCCCATGGGACGACACCCCTAGGGCAGTTAAAGTGCTTAGGACAGCACCTGGCACAGAGCAAGTGCTATGTGAGCATTTGCTGATGCTCATGTTGTTGTTATTATCCTCATGCCTCCAGTACCTGGCAGGGCACCTGGTCGAACGCCGACACAAGGTACACATCTGTGTGGTCAGCTGAACAAATCCGAGATCAAATCTGAGCCTCATTATAACCCTGTTGCAGGGGTTACTAGAATTGTCCCAATTTTACAGATGAGAACACTGAGGCTCAGAGAAGTTTTTCCCCTACCCTTTGTTCCCCTTACCAAATTCAAAGTGCCTCCTAGGAGCAGTCAGGGGATCATGTACGTGGCAACTACCTAGCAGGTAACCACGTATAACAATAAGCATAGCCCCGTGCCCTGTGCCAGGTATCAGGGTGGGTGCTTTCTATCCACCATCTCATTTGACTCTCACTCAGCCTGGCAGGTAAGAATAGTACCCAATTCTGCAGGAGAAGAACCAGTGCCTGAGAGGGTTGCCCGCTGCAGAGGAGGTCACAAACCCTCAGCTCCTCCCAGGCAGCATCCCACTCTGTGTGGCCCTCCCAAGGGTTGGCACGTTGACCCATGGGAGCACTCAGGCAGTCCAGCAAGGCAGAGGGGTGGGAGGAGGCAGGGGATTACAGGGGAAATGGCTGGGGCTGGGGGATAGTAGGGAAGAAGGGGACTAGCGGGGGTGGGATGACAATGAAATGAAAGGGCCCGATGCTCCAGAAAAGAAAAAGAAAAATCAGACAAGGTAACAGCCACAGGACTCTGAACATTCACCTCTTGGATCAGATCTGGGCCTGTGTGGGAGAGGGGCAGGGGCCAGGCAGACCGGATAGCTCCCCCAGGCAGCAAGCTGCAGATCACTCCCTCCGTGGGGGGCAGCTTCAGTTCTGTCTTCTCCAGGAGGCCCTCCTGACTTACCAGGCCTCAGTGACTTCCCATCCTGGGCACCAGCCCTGGCCAGCTGCTCCAGGCTGGGCCACGCTTTCCAGCCAGCATGACCATCAGCCTGGCCCTCAGTGTAGCCCAATCTGCATTCTCCACCCCACTCCAGGGGTGCTCTGGGGTCTCCCCAGCTAGGCTGTGAGCCAGACGCTATCTGTGCCTCGGTTGCTCACAGCCCAAAGTAGATTCTCAGTAACTGCTTACCCAGTGAAGCTGAAACATGCCAGTTCTTGTCTGTTCCCTTTGCACTCCCTTTGGACCCCTTAGACTGTTCCAGGCCCAAACAAACAGGGATGTGTGTTCAGAGTGGATGGGGTGAGTGAGGAGCTGAGAATGACCATCTTTTGCTAAGCACTTCCCAGAGGTTCGTGTGCTTGTACTTTAAATGCATCATAACTCTCTTTCACCCTCACCTCCCCATGACACTAGTATTAATAGCAATTATCTCCATTTTTTTCTGATGAAGAGACTGAGGCTCAGAGAGGTCCAAAGTCACCCAAAGTAGGTGGCAAGACCAGGCTTGAACCCTCCTGAGGCCAAAACCTGTGCTTTCCTTGCTACCACTTAATCTCCCCCACCGTCCTGGAGGGGTCCCAGCAAGCACAGCTTGGCCCTGCCTGGGAACAGGTCTCAAGGTCAAGGGGGGCCCTGAGTTTCTGTCGGGGGTAATGAAAAAGTTTTGGAAGTAGAGAGTGGTAATGGTGGCACAACATGATGGATGTACTCAATGTCACTGAAGTGTACACTATAAAATGGTTAAAATGGCAAATTTTATGCTATGTATATTTTATCACTGTAAAAAAAAAAAAAAAAAAGTCCTTACAGTACCATGGACAGCCCTCTGCTGAGTGCCCCCCACAGGAAGGCCCTCCTCCCACGCCAGTTCATGGGGTTGTCTCGTCTGCTGCCCTCTCCTCTCAGACCGTGGCTTCCAGTCCTGGCCTTGGCTCTGCAGACTAGGAATATATGTGAATCGACCACCATGTTGAAATGCCACCCTTCTCCCTCTGCCCAGTTAAACCCCATGCTGTCTTCAGCCTTGCCCAGTCCTGTCCCCCACAAAATGCCCCTTGACCATCCTGCTGGAGTTACTGGAGCTTGGGCCGCCTCCAGCTGGCCTAGAGTCAAGACCTGAGAAGACCGCTGGCCCTCGGAGTCAAGCAGCCCGGGTCGCAGTCCTGACCAGGCCCCTTGGGAGCTGGCTTAGCTACTCCAGCCTCTGGACAGGCTTGGGTTCCCACTTCTGCAAAGAGAAAGCCTTGGATTACCCAGGAGCGCCCCTCACACTCTTCCCCAGGAGGGCCCAAATGTCAGAGGGGTGTGAAACGACCCCAGCCCTCCAGCCTTAGGGGTACGGACTGGCCTGGAGTGCGTGAATGAAATGTCATTAAAGCCCTATGTCTTCACTCAAAAGTCCATGCAAAATTTGTAACTGGTGGCATAAGAGTTCCTTGCTTAGTTTAATATAAAAATCTCCTTTTATCCAAATTTAGTAAGAAAACTGAAAACCACGCTGTGTTTATTCTGTGGTGTGGCAAGGCCCTTTTTTTGACCCAAGTCAAGGGTTCTGCCCTTTGTCTGTTGCACACCTGTCCAGTATCCCGTCTAGTCTGGTGGGCAAGCCAGGCTCACCCACCCAGGCGAACACAAGGCAGGACTCTGCAGGCACCGGCACAGACTTAGTAAGTACCCAAGAGATGGGTGCTTCCTGC
>NW_006792448.1:4913285-4921361 GCF_000442215.2 Lipotes vexillifer
GCTGAGAAGTGGCTCAGTGATGAGACAGTGCGTCTCTAACTTCCTCCTACTACCCTCTATCCTTCTCACTCCTTCTTTCCTCCACCTCTCTCCTGGGGGAAGCTTGGGCTGGTGGGGACCCTTCAGGATGGGATGGGCATGGGCTGGACAAACACCGTCCCAGGTTCATGTCTGGGTTCCTCCTCGGCCTACATCATCACACTCCCAGCTCACCTGCTCAGGTGGGGGCTGATGGCTGTTGCTCTCTTTACGCCCACGTGGCCTCTCTTCCCCTCACGCCTCCTGCAGCCCCATTCCTCCCGGTGGGGAGAAGGCTGCATTCCTCAGGTGCCAGAGGGCCCAAGCTCCCTCTCGGGGCCTCTTACTACCTCCCTTCCCCTCCCCCTCCAACTCCGGCTGTAGCTCTGTGGCCACGCTGCTTCCTGGCACCACTGCCTGGGAGCCTGTTTCTCCTCGCTCAAAAGCAGTCAGGCAGGAGCCGCCTCCAAGGCCCAGCTTCCCTGTGGACCAGCTGACTGAACTCTTCATGCCTGACTCCCTCCTATGCCCCGAGGGACAAGAGTCCACCAAAGGTGAAGCCAAGGTTGGGCCTACCCACCCTGGTGTCCGAGAGGGGCTCTGGCCACCACCAACTGAACCAGGGCCAAAGCCCTGTGCAGCTACCTCTTCTGGCTCCCTTCCTCAGCACCAAGTGAGGCACACACGCCGCTGGGCCAGGGGTGACCAGCAGTTCAGGGAGCCTCGAAGGAGGGAACCGGCCCATGCACCCAGGTCCTTCTTTCCATCACTGCCTCACCATCCCCAGAATTGGACCCCTCGGCGCTGGTCGGCAGGGCCGTGCTGGCGGAGCAGTAGGCCTGCCCAGGCCAGCTGCCCTTCCAGGGAGTGCCAGGGAGACTGAGGACCCCGCGGGAAGGGCCACCCCTTGGCTTAGGGAAGCCCGGTGCCCCCAGCCCTGGGCGGCTGGACGCATTCACCCACGAGCACCCTCAGAGTAAGTGTTCTAGGAGGCAGCACCATGGTGTTGGGGGCAGGCAGCATGGTGGGCCCCTGAGCAATGGGGAGGGGGTGGCCTGGAGGCCCTGGCAGATGCAGGGAGGAGCGCTGGGGCCGAGCAAACAGGCTGTGGGGGGAGGGGGAGCCTTGAGCGGGCCTCCACCCCCTTCCCTCCCACTCGCAGCCCCACAGAAGGAGCAGCAGCTGTTCCAAAGCTTCCTGCCCTTCCTTGAGACAGGTGTTGGCTGAATCCTCACTTCCTCCAAGCCTCAGAGAGCTCCTCCACCCCCCTCCACCCGCAGGCTGGTGCTGAGTCAGCAGCCGCCACTTCCTTTCCCCCACCCCACTGCATCCCCACCTCCCAGGAGGAGCAGCTGAGCCCTTCCACGTGGGTGACTTCCTGGAGGGCTGACTCCCCTGCTGCCCCGAAGTGGCACACCTCAGGGGGAGGTTTAAAGGAAAGGACGGCAAGAGGAAGCAATGATGCCCCAGGGAAGTTCTTGCTCAGAGGCCAAACGAGAGCTGCAGCAGCAGGAAGCAGGAGGGACCCCAGGCTCAGGTCTCAGGGGGAGCGCTCACCGCGTGGCAGAGCCGCCAGGAGTCACTGCTGCCCTGCCCCACCCCCGTACCGAGCACCAAAGTGCATGGCTGCTGCCCAGTGAAAAGGCCATAAGACAATGGAAATGTAAGTTATTCTCATCAAGAGGAAATCACAGTTTTCTAGAGCAGGAAGGGGCAATTAGGGGCAATTATCTCCTTTGGCAGATAGGAGGTACAGACCCAGAGCAGGGAGGTTACTGGCAGAGCAGCCTCAAAGCAGGGCTGCGCCCACGGTCCTGTGCAGCCTGTCTGAGCACTACCTCCTGAATAATGGGCCATTATTGTTACCGTTGTCTCTGGCTGGCTTCGCTTCTTTTCATGTGTATTACTTCACGGGACAAGTCCTGTAAGGCAGAAACAATGGACCCATCGTCCCCATCTGACCGATGGGGGAACTGAGACCCCATGAAGGAAGCTGACTTGCTTAAGATCACAGTGGACGTTTGTAGCAGGACAAAGACCAGAACCCAGATCTCAGAAGAATTTATCCAAATCTTCCTTCCCCACACCTGCTTTCCTGCCCTTCCTTCCCCCTCTTTGGGCCCACTGATGGAAGGGGCTGATGGTGAGCAGAGAGACCTGGAAGCTGTCAGATTCCACTAACCCCCTACCCTCCAGTGGCCAAACAGCAGCCCGCGGGAGGTCACAGGTAGACCAGCAGGAGTGGCCCGTGACCCACGGCCATTGGGTGCCTCACAAACCACCAAGCCCGAATGCAGAGCCACCATTCAAGTGGAATATGGTGACGCCATTCAAAGTGATGCTGGTGAAAACAGCTTAGCAGAACATGAAAAGGCTTTCAATATGTTAAATTTGAAAAACTGGAGAATGCAGAAGTGTATATCACTGTTTACAGCTCTACAAAAAAGACATGTATGAGTATGAACAAAAATGTGGAAGGGGGCCTCCCTGGTGGCGCAGTAGTTGACAGTCCGCCTGCCGATGCAGGGAACACGGGTTCGTGCCCCGGTCTGGAAAGATCACACATGCCACGGAGCGGCTGGGCCCGTGAGCCGTGGCTGCTGAGCCTGCGCGTCCGGAGCCTGTGCTCCGCAACGGGAGAGGCCACAACTGTGAGAGGCCCGCGTACCACACACACAAAAAAAATGTGGAAGACCTTTCACTAAAGTGATCACAGAGAAGTGGACTCCTAAGAGATTTTTTTCCTTTTGGTCTATTTTCTAAACTTTCCAAAATGTGATTCTACTACTTGATGATATAACATAGACAGAATCTGCAAAGGCATCACAATGACCTAAGGAAGCTTGGGAAATATGCTCATGACTTCGGAGCCAAAGTCCTCAAAGGGTGACACCTGGTTATTTAGGTGGCAATCAGAGCAGAGTGTCCCCCAGTTAAGCCGGCCAGGCCTCCTCCGAGCCAGAGTCTGCAGGCTGAAGGACTCACCACGGGGTTCCAGCCTCTGCTCATTTCCTACCCAGGGGTCTCTCTGGTCCACTGTGCACCTTCCCTGGCTCTCAGCCTCCCCTTCCAGGAGGAGAGCTCGAGGTTGGGGACTTGACCTGCCTCACAGCATGGCTGTCCACGAGCTGGACAGAGGCCTCTCCCAATGCGGACAAACTGATGCCCCCAGACGTGGAGGGAAAGCAGGGATTCCTTTCCAATGCTTGTCTTGGTTCCAAGAGGGTTCCTAACAGTGTACAGGCCATGGAGGCAGGGCAGGGAACCACAGCCGGCCGGCTAGTTACCTGGCATCCACTTCTGGCTCAGCCATTTCCTAGCTGGGGGCGGGCAGGGACGGACTTTCCCCACCCTTGGCCTCAGTGGCCTCCTCTGGCCCCCAATTACCTCCTCCCAGGCTGTGTTGGGGAGGAAATAAGATAACAGAAGAGAAAGAGCTTTGAGTTAGGGAAAATCCACCCTCTGCAGACAGATGCTGAAGTCGGAGCCTGGGCCCGCCCCACGCCCTGCCCTCGTCCCCAGCTGCCAAAGCCCCGCCCCATCCTCCCCGACTCTGACTCTGCTATCCTCCTCACGTGGGGAGCGGGAGCGCCAACCTTTCCTGCAAACCTGTGGAGGCAGTGATCCTGCCACCTGCCGGCCTTGGGGTTCTCTCTTCTCAAGAAGGGTGAAGTTTGATAAAAGTTGTTCAAACTGAGATATGGGGGCACAGCTCCCTGAGGGGGTCAGTGTCGGCAGAGAAGTTGCTGAAAGTGTGACCTGCATAACTAAAGATGCATCTGTATAGCCAAGTAAGGCACAGAGGGAGAGTTTTTTGAGGGTGTGTCATGTAAATATGATACATTTTTAATCATCAAAATTAATTTTCTACTCCATCCGGGTACTAAGAAGTCCCAACTCCCAGGACATTGCCGTGGTCCCCTTCCCTCTGCCACTTTCTACACCTCAAATTCTACTTATCTGCACGCTGAACTAACCTATACCCCAAATTGACTGTTCCTCCCATCTTCCCTGTTTGTCTTCATGGTCTTACATTTTCCCAGGCACCCCCAGACCTCCCGCCCCTGAGCCCCTCCCCATTGACTCAGTTCTGCTCACTTCCTCCTATGGGAAGGCCCCTCTTGCAAGCCCTCCTCCCCCGGAGCCCCGGTTTGGGCTTCCAACAGCCCTGGATGGCCACCACGGCCTCCTCCCCGGCTCAGCCCCCTGGGCTCACCCCCCTGGGCTCACCCGCTGTCATCAGTTGCCAGAATAAGAAGTTGTTGAAGCGCCACTCTCCCCAGACAGCCCCCAGTGGCCAAAGGAGCAAGTCCAGACTCTGCCGGAGCTTCCAAAGGTCTTCAGAAACTGACTTCAAAATATCTTCCAGCCTTTTCTCCCTTATTCTCCCAACCTCATGCTGCTTATCCCCTGGAGTTGTGCTCTCAGGAGAACCATTCAAAGACAGAACAATGGTCCCAGTGCCTCCCGAAGATGTGCAAGGCAACAGGTCTGCACACATACCCCGAGACACCCACACACAGACACACACAGACACACACACACACACACACACACCTCCTCATAAGCACTCTCTGTTCTTGGCAAATCAGCAGAGCCACTTGACCTTGGCCAAAGTCTCACTCCATTCCGGTCCCCACCTGGAGCTCTCGCTTCTCTTCCTCCTGTATACATACCAACCTTTGAGGCACATCTCAACCCCACTTCCTCAGCAAGTCATCCCTGACTTTATTTGATCCCTTGGCCAGTAAATTCCTACAGGTGTGGGGGATGGGGGCAGCCACCTAGCATGCCTGAGGCACCTGCTCTGTGCCAGGTGCCTTTGAAAAGTCTGCACACCACACACCCTATCAGGTAGGTATAATGATAGTCATTGTTTAGATGATGCTCAGAGCAGTGGCCTAAGTTCACCCTTCCCAGTCAAGACTGGAGTAGGACTCAACCACTGGACTGCTCCAAGCTCTTCCCACCTTAAGTCAGGATGTTCTTGCCATCCATTTGGGTGCTGTGGCACAGAACATCTCAGCGTCTGGTTTCCTAAGTATTCATCTTCCAGCCTCAGCATAAGCCTCAGGAGGGCAGGCACCCAGGTCCTACACCACTTCACTTGGCCCCAAGTAGGAATTCAATGAACACTCATTAACTAAATGAACAAACAAGTGAGTCAGTGAATGAATGAATGACTGAATACATGAAAATACAGGCATTGCAAGTGGTTCGGCTGTGGGGTTCTGAATGTTTGCTTTTAGTTTTTAAATCATCCAGAAAATCTGAGCCTCTCTAAGGTAAGCTTTCCCCTCTGATTCTCTTAGAAATATATTGGTTCATCTGTGGCCAAACCATACCATACTAATAAAAACTAATTCACTTTCATATTATGTTAAGCCAGGAATTTTTAAAGAGCTATTTAGATTCAAAGAGAAACCAAGGCACAAGTGTCTTGCACATTTGAGCAACCATGGTCAGCTAGGACCGAGACATCCAAAGTCACTCCCTGAGTCAGAGTCAAGGGCCTGTGTCTCCTGGCCAGGAAAGGGGTTTCACATTGCACTTGGATCCAGCACGGAGCTGTTGCTTCCCTAGCCCAGAAAAGCGTTAAGGTTTCCAATGGACACAGCAGGCTGCTTATTTAAAGATGGGAAGGACATAGTGGGTAGGGCAGGAAGTGAGCAAATTACGAAAGGAAGAGAGGTGAGAGGTGGCCCAGTCTCTGTTATCAGCATATTAGGACATGGAGGCTCTTGGTGGGCCTTTTCCCCTAACCTTGAGTGATTAATAGTATTTGCTGATTTATGAGAACTATTATTCAAGTAAGCTCCTCAATTAGGTGGACCTTATCTGATGCTAGTTTCAGGAAAGAAGTTCTCTTATTCAAAAGGAAAGGCCATAAACAAGAACTACGTCCCATCTTATTACAAAGTTCAGTGTAGGATCTGTGGAGCAGAAGGCTTTTCCAAAATCTTTTAGAGTTAAACTTTATTAAAACAGGTACACATCTGTTGGCTGAGAGAGTAGATATAAAGTACAATGGCTTTGTAATGACTGGATCATCCAGTCAGAGGAAAAGGCTCCTTCAGATAAATATGTTTATTCTAACAATCTGGATGAAAACATAGTATGCATTTGATAAAGTGCTAAAACATGACTTCCCATTAACCCACTAACTTTCTTTGTTATTACTAGGTTACTAAACCATCCTCAAAACGTATTGACCAAATAATTCCAACATACGTAACATTCACTTAGAGAAATAAAATCTTAGAGTTGCTTAATAGCAATCTAATGAACTACTGCTCTCTAGGACAGAAATGACGGCAATCACCTGAGTTGGGGTAGTTTTCCTTATTGTTGAGGTTGGTTGGAAGATGGTTTATTTTGCTTTCCCAAACTAGGAACAAAATTAAACATTTCATGAAAACCAAAATAAAATGAGAAGGAGAGGGAGAAACAAAATCTCTGAAGACCTGCATATCCCTTCTTATAAAAACTACAGCATGAGCCTCTGCTGGGAACTTGCATGTGTGTCCACGTGTCACAGTAAATCAGCTCAGCTTTCCCTTCTGGGCTGGAGAGAGCATGAGAACAAAGGGCCAGAGCAGAAAGGGCAGCCATGGGGGGAGAGGAGAGCCGCACCAAGCCACAAAGAAGGCAAGGAAGCGCTGTGGTCAGGCAGGGGTGCGCCTGCCTGGGAAAGGGACGCTGGCAGGGGGCAGAGGCGGGGCAGGAGGCAGCCCACAGGAGCGAGGAGGAAGCACGTTGGCCCAAGGAAGAGCGGCTCCAGAACGATGACCCTTTGAAGGAACCATGAATTTCTTTAATCAACTAATTTCCGCGGTGACTAAAACGCCTCATTTGTCAAGGCTTGTTCTGGGCTGAAATTAAATAGGTGTAATTGACAAATGCTTGAATTT
Source organism: Lipotes vexillifer (assembly GCF_000442215.2). Lineage (NCBI taxonomy): Eukaryota > Metazoa > Chordata > Mammalia > Artiodactyla > Lipotidae > Lipotes > Lipotes vexillifer. The sequence continues at coordinate 4,920,215 of NW_006792448.1, forward strand.
GGGTTCCACTCTGGGGAAAAAATACCTCTCCACTGGCTCCTCAAATATAATTATGGAAAAAAGACATATTTTAAGGGCTCTTCTTCCAATTCAATTTGGGGTAAGGTCATGACTTCCTTCCTGATCCCCCCAACACACTCTGACAATGGCAGAGATCTGGCTTTCTTTCTCAAGAGGGGCACTACGGCCACAGATGAGGCAGCTGTCGGGAAACTAGGCTGTAATCAGCTTTAAATGGCTCACAGCCTGCAGACGGCACAGACCCTCTTATTCCTACAGTAACAGGTCAGGCTGCTGGCCCTGGGATGAATGTGGGAGTGGTCTGAGTTGGTTTCTGTTTCAAACATCTTCCTTATGCAGGATCTCAATGCAAAACTTACATCACAGGTCCCAACAATTTAAATATGCACACAGAAGAGGGTACTTTAAAATTCCAGATCATGGCTTCAACTGCATGTAACATGTCACCCCCAGCATGACTTATAAGGACAGTAAATCAATAAAACAGTAAAAAGAAAAGTTAAAACACAACTGAAAATGGGTTTTTCAGGCGAGTCTGAAATGCTACAAGATTGCTAGTTAAGAACAGTATCCCTTTTCTCAACCTAAGTGTTACAGCCCCATCTCTTCACCAGCATCATAAACTGAGTGCCCATGTAACTTGGAAACTGAGATGAAATGTGGAGGCTATTGGGTGGGTACACAGGTAGCCAAAGATAGGAGTTCCTTCTATGCAGTAGAGCTATTTTGGTGTGACAGGACAACTGACCCACCCCCGGATTACCCCAGACATCTACCATAGAAAGATATGGACTAGATGAGATTAAAGTCACCATATCTGTACCACAAAACAAAACAAAACAAAACAAAAGAAGTTAAAAAAAAAAAAAAAACCAGAAGGCATTCACTCAAATCTTACAATGGGAGGTGGGAGTGGTGGGTGGGTGGGTGAGGGTGGGGATAGAAAAGCAAGGGGGGAAATCTAAACAGCAGGATACAACAATAAATGGGAAAAACAGCAAGAGAAAAAGCACACTAGGTTAATATAGGAAACTAGTTCTTTATTGAGAGATTGTATATTAGTATTAGTGGATTCTGTGTGTAACAATGTCATCATGCACACGATACAAAAAAAAAAAAAAAAAAG
>NW_006792448.1:4921464-4925051 GCF_000442215.2 Lipotes vexillifer
AAAAAAAAAAAAAAAAAAAAAGGCTGGGCCCACCATGCTTCGGAAGGGCAACAGAACAAAAGCAGCGTACAATGAGCAGATGGCCCGGGCTACACGAGCACAGTACGTTTCAGCAGGGTAACATCTCTAACCGAGCGCTGTACATTGTCAACTGGGGGATGTAAAAAAATACAGATCATGCTTTAGTTTTAGTACAAGAAAAGGTGAAAAAGATACACAACCGAAAGGATATTTGATACAGAAAAAATTACCCACAAAATAAGAACAGGAAGTAATTCAGCACAGCAGAACACGCTATCCCTGTTTAATGGAAAACCATTTTGCTGGGGATCCTTTTTCTTTTTCTTTTCTTTTTTCTCTTCTCTTTCTTTTCAGATTGCCAAATGGCAATCTGGGGAGGCCACTTGGGACTTTATTTTGGAAGGGCCCTTGAAGTAGGGGCCTTCTTCTTTATTGCTGCTGTTTTGTTTCAGTTTTCAAGCAGGTCTGGCCAGCGGGGCAGCAGAAGGGAGCCGGCTGTTAAAGGGGCAGCTCTGAGGGCCAGGGCGGATGTCCAAAGATGCTCTTGACATTGTACAATTAAACAATTAAGACACCATGGCTATGGCTCCCCCTTAAGTCAAGGACCTTGCTACACCAAATTTTCAGAGTAGCAGCAACTGTCATTTCATCAAAAATTTTCATATCTATATTTATTATTTTTTGCCTCTGACTAAATGTAATCTCTTCACTTATGCCTGGGTGCTACCAGGAAGCTAGCTGATGGCCACCCAGATATGTGGGAAATGGGGTGCTACAGCCTCCAAGCCAAGGCAAAAGGAATCCACTTAACAGGGATTTACAGTGCAATGTACTCGGCTAAACAAGATGAGATACAAAAATGGTTATTTCTCTACATCTATTCTGAAATGGCCTACATCCTATACTACTACAATGGAAACTAAAAGGAACAGATTTAAGCTGGCAAGCTATCTAATAGTTTTACAAGAAGATTGTGGTTTAGGACCTTGTTGAGTTAAGCATTAGTATCCTCTATCGGAAGGTCATGAATTCTTATCACATTGTGCTAAATTTTACTCACAGCCCAATTAACCCTCAGCCCTTGAATTTCCTATGGGCGTGTTTGCCATGAAAGTAAACTTTGACTGACTGGCAGAATTTGTTTTCTTGGGTGTTTTTTTTTTTGAGGGGGGGGGGCATGTATTAAAAATAAAATTTAAAGGCAGCTGAGCAATTTGAATTTCAAAACATGGAATCAGCATCCTGCAATGGTATTTAGAGATTGGTGGTATTAATGAGGATGATAATGATTTAATCAGGATAATTATACTTTCAGGCTCAACATCCTTCTTAATCATTTTTGAATTTCTGCCTAGTGTAATGTCCCACACCCGTTTTAAGAGGAAATGCCAAGTAATAAGATATAATTGTGTATTGGGGGAGGGGTTGGCATTTCAAGGGAGATCTCACCCAGCCCCCCCATTCCTATTCTTCACACACCCACTCCACCACCGCCCCCCACTGCTAGGCTGGCCTGAGATAGGGGATACTGCCGCTTAAATAGCAATGCCTTCCTCAGATGGAGACAGGAGATGGTTAAGAGGGGTGTCACAATACAGCTAAATGCGGAGGCAGAAGGGTCACAGCGCACACAGCAGCGAGTTGACCATTCACTGAGCTACACAATGAAGAAAAAAAAAGATTTGATAAATGCAGAATGTCATCATTCTATCATCACACGAAAAAACTGTGGTTCAAACAGGCCTAAGGGGGCCAACCTTGCCTTTTAGGTTCTGGGGACAGGCTGGCTCTGGGGACAGCTGCGCTGAAAGAAGGAGGGCTGGGCTTTCATTCTCTTGCCCAGTCGGGCCCCTGGGGCGCACTAAAGCGCCGGCTTGCGACGCCACCCCCCACTCTGACTTGGTGGAGCAGCCGGGGCCGCAAAGGGAAGACATCATTCTGAGCTTGAGGGAGGGGGAGTGGGGGAGGGCCTCAGCCAGCAGGGATTTAAGCAGACGTGGAGTGGGAGAGGATAGCAGAAACATTTCCAAGAAGAGAAATGTGAGTCCAGAGGCAGAGTACAAGAAGAAAAAATAATAATAATGAATCTAAATGCATTTCGGATTTACTTTGGGAGGTGGGCGTTTCTGATTAAAAGAAAATGGAAGAAATGTGAAGGGAGAAGAGGGGGAAAATCAAGCTATTGTTGTAGCAGAATGTAAGGGAAAGGGGATGTGGGGCAGGGGACCGTGCAAACACACCCCATATATCACAGTTAAAAACAAAGCCGGCGCCGGCCTGCTGCTTTGTCAACGCCTGCCCCGGGCAAAGGCCTGGCTTGGCGGCAGCGTCCCACCTCATCCTCACACACAGCGCAACAGCCAAGGGCCGGCACCCCGCTCCGGCCCGGCCCAGGGGTGCACAGCAGTGCACGTCTGACTCTCCGAGGCGCGCACACACTTGCACACACTCGCATACACACACACACACACACACACACACACACACACAAGCATCTTGAACCCATAAATGCAACTGTCATACAAAGACCATGGGGTGGGAGGGGTAGCACAAGGGCGATACACAAAAAGGGTTAAAGGGGAGGAAAAGGTGGGACGGGAAATCGTGCAAGTGCCCACGAGAATGTGGGGGCTGGGGCATGGCATAGGGCAGATGGGAGATGCAGATGCCAGGTCCCAGCTAACCAGCCATCGGTATCAACGACCAAATGATGGAGAAACACAAACAAAAATGACACGAAACACACACACACCTCAAAAAAAAAATCACAGGAAGCCAAGTACGCTTACACACACAAACACGCGCGCGCGCACACACGCAGTCCTGTATCTCTCTCCGTCCTTCGATCACACAGGGCTAGGTATTGGGGGAAGGGGCTATGATTTTGGGGGAACCGCGTCCGCCGCAAAGAATAAATAGTGGGGCTGGGGAGGGAGGGAGGGAGGGACTCAAATCGCCAAATCCTAACTTCACTGCAAAAGCTCCCACGAGGGCAGCCACCTCCACACTGGGGGTCCCCCCAAAAGGGAGAGGGGAGAAGCCACCGCTCGCCCCGCGTCCTCGCGGGTGTGCCCTGAGCCCTCCGCCGCCCTCGGCGCCCGCCCCCACCCCGGTGCCCGCGGCGATCCACGCTCCGAAGCGGACCCCGAAAGGAAAAAGCGATACCTCTGTTTCGCACAGAGCCAAACACTGGAAGCACGAAATAGCCGACGTGGACCAGGACCATCCTGGCTCCTCGCGCGGCGGCGGCGGCGGCGGCGGCTGCGCGCGGGCCCTTTGTGGCGCGGCTCCGGGGCGCGGGCGCGGGCGGCGGCGGGGCTGCGGGAGCCGCCGGGGCGGGAGGCGGAGCGCGGGGCGCGGGCGGCGGTGGGGCGGCGGCTGGCGGGGAGACAGATGGCCCATGGAAAGGCTCCCTTCCCGGCCCCTCTCGACATTCAAAGGCGCTGGGGCCGCAGCTGCCGCCACACAAAGGCGCGCGCAGCCAATGGGAGCGGAGCGCAGCGCGGCGCGGCCTCGCCGGAACCGCGGGGGACAGCGGGGACCGCGGGAGCGCGGGTGGCGGGGGG
>NW_006792448.1:4925199-4929956 GCF_000442215.2 Lipotes vexillifer
GGGGGGGAGGGAGGGGTGACGGCTGAGAGGGAGCGGGCGGCCAATCGCGGTGGCCCGTGGCCGGGCGCGGGAAGGGGGTCAGCCCCGCGGGGCGCGTGGAGCCCCGCGCGGGTCCCTGGTCGCCCGCAGGCCGGAACGCGCGCGCGTGGAGCGCCCAGCACACAGACACGGGCGGCGTGCACACGGAACGTGCACACACCGAGAGCGACGTGCACCCGGACATGTGAAGGTGCCTTCGTGCGTCAGGAGAGACAGGCTCGAGCGCTCCAAGTGCACACGACCCGGAGGTCCTTGCACAGCGCTCCCGGGTCACTCAGGGACGTGCGCATGGAGGCTGGCCCACGTGCAGAGACCGACTGCGGGCACAAGTGGAGCTGGAAAGAGAGCAAGCGCGGCACACGGGACCCAGGCACTGCCACACAGACCTGCACACACCGAAAGCCTTGTTAACCAAACACGTGCCAAGAACGCATTCCCAAAGACACACAGAGAGGACACACAATGCAGATATGTACACTCCCAGGCTCCTTGCCTTCGCACCGCTTTGTTGCTTCTGCAGGGCACAAAGCTCACAACATTTATTTGCCAAATTGAAAACCGCTCGTACACTGAGGTGTGTGCACACGTTCTATAGAGGCACGCTCACCCAGAAAACCATTCGACCACCATTCTCCCCACTCGAACACAGGCACAACCAGCCATGTGCACAGACACGCCCACTTCCACAGCCCACAGGCACATATATGACATCAGGGCTAGGAGGCTCCTCAGATTCACACGTGGAGGCACAGCCACAGTGTCTCGCGAGGCCTGTGACTGGCCTGCCAGGTACAAGCAAGACAGAAGCAAAGAGCCTTCACCCCACAGCCCAGTTGTCAGGTGGACTGCTAAGACCCAGTTCCTACACACTTAGCCCACCTGCTGTGAAAATCCCAGCACAACCCTCAGACCAGGCTCACAGTCCTCAGCAAGACCGGAGTCTGCTTGGCATCCACATGCAGAAAGACAGAGGACATTTCCTACACGGAGACTTGTCTTCAGTGGCTCCTTTATTTAATGAGTCTGAGAAAACTAGATGGTAAAATTGCAGTATGTGGAGCTGGAAAAAACCTAATCAACCAAACCCGCCTCCGTTTTTGAGATAAGGAAAAGGAGGCCCATTCAGTGAAGACACCTTGTGTTGTGTTTGAGGCCCCAACGCTTGCAGCCCAGAGGGGCCTCAGAAATGGAAGACATGGGTATCAGCATAGGGTGCTGGGAAAGGGGACAGCTAGGAGAAGCACCTAGCTGAGTAGGTGGCAGGTAGGGAGGGCAGTAGGAGTTGTGACTCCGGAAAAGTGACTTTTAAGTGCAACTCGAAGAATGGGAGAAGTGAGGTCGGGGGGAGAAGAAGACAGCGAAGGGGACCCCGCAGATTGGCTCTGCCAAGACACCTACCACGTTCCAGTGAGCACAGCAGGGCAGGAGCCCAGTGCGCGCACATCCCTCAGAGAGCTCAAGCATGAAGGCAACTGGAGGAACACACCAACAGTTCCAGGCCCCTCTTTTGACAATCCTGTCAACCCACTCCTGCCCAGCTCTTTCCTTTCTTCATTATCTATCGAATAAACATAATGCCACCACTAATGAAAAACATTTTAAATGAAAAGAACTTAAGAAACACCTGACTACTAGAGTTTTTTCCTGTTCTGTTTCAGGCTTTGCCAGTATCTGCTTATATATGGGTTTTGTCATCATAATCTGCATATTTTTTACCCTGCTTTTTAAACTTAACGTTTTATCAGAAACATTTTCCCATCCTTCTACATAATTACCTTCCTAATTTTCATTTTAAATGTTTTCATAGGCCTTCCCTGGTGGCGCAGTGGCTGAGAGTCCGCCTGCCGATGCAGGGCACACGGGTTCGTGCCCCGGTCCAGGAAGATCCCACATGCCGCGGAGCGGCTGGGCCCGTGAGCCATGGCCGCTGAGCCTGCGCGTCCGGAGCCTGTGCTCCGCAACGGGAGAGGCCACGACAGTGAGACGCCCGTGTACCGCAAAAAAAAAAAAAAAAAAAAAAATGTTTTCATAGTATTCCAACAAGTGAATGTACTGTGAAATTACTTAATCATACTCTGTTCTTGGGCACTTAATTTGCTCCCAGTTTTCCATTACTGCAAATCATACAATGAACTTTCTCATGCCTCTAGCTTGTTGCTTTTGTTGAACTATCACTTCAAATAAACCTCTAGGATTGGCTGGCATTCTTAAATAGACAAGTATGGAAAACTTTATGTCGCCTGCCACACATTTTAAAAGCTTTATAAAACTCATTGTCAATGCCACCAGCAATATATAGTGTGCCAATTCCTCTGCAACCTGGCTAGCTTTGGGTGGGCATTCTTTTTTTATCAACATTTATTTAATTAATTATTTTTTAAATTTTATTTATTTTTGGCTGCGTCGGGTCTTAGTTGTGACATGTGGGATCTTCATTGTAACACGCAGGATCTTTCCTTGCGGAGCGCAGTCTTCTCTGTCTCTCTAGTTGTGGAGTGCGGGTTTTCTCTCTCTAGTTGACGCGCGTGGGCTTAGTTGCCCCGTGGCATGTGGGATCTTAGTTCCCTGACCAGGGATCGAACCCGTGTCCCCCGCATTGGAAGGCTGATTCTCTACCACTGGACCGCCAGGGAAGTCCCTGGGTAGACATTTTTTTTTTAATTTATTTTATTTATTTTTTATACAGCAGGTCCTTATTAGTTATCTATTTTATACATATTAGTGTATTTCTGTCAACCCCCATCTCCCTGGGTGGGCATTCTTTATCTTACTTTATACCAGAGTAGCTCACAAAGGCTATGACTGCCCAATCTGACCTTGACAGCAGAGTAGTTTGGGTACACACTCCAAAATCAGATTGCCTGGCTTCACATTCTGGCTCTGCCACTTACTAGCTTGGATAAGTTATTTAACTTCTCCAGGTCTTAGTTTCAATAGCTGTAAAATGAGCATGATTATAGCAACCTTCCTCATAGGACTGACGTGAGGACCAAGTACGTTAATACTTGTAGCGAACATAGAATGGTGCCTAGCTCTCAGCCCTAGTTCTTTCCCCTTTACTTGTCCATCTCTCCTTGCCCACTACCTCTTGCCCTCCTGTTGTTATTTATGAGTGCCTAGTTAATGTGTTCAGTGGACATTGTATCATAACATGGAACATCCATCAGACGAAAGCAATCATCAAGGAACAGACCATCACTATAACTAGGGAAATCCACCTACTAACCATACCCTTCATACCTGCATATTCACACATCAGAGAAACATAACAGGCAGATGCCGACATTCACCAATATACCAACATTCCCTCACAGGCCTACGCCTCCTGCTAAGAAGGAATCACTGTGCATCAGGAAGACTAGCTTCATTTGTATGAAACCTACCGTCTCTCAGCCTCAATGCACCCATCTGTCTAATATGGGTAATAATAACCTACGTTAAAGGTTTATTGTGAGGATCAAATGAGAATATAGGTATGGATTCTGTAAATAATACAGAGAATTCTAGAAGCATAGTAGTGTAGACACTACATAAAGTAGTGTCTCCAAGAATGAAACTTGATTATTGTCTTGCCCATCTCCTTGTTACACAGATGAGGAAACTGAGGCTCAGAAATGGGCTTATGAACAAGGTCAGAACAATACAAGGCTCAGTTACAACCAGAATCCATTTTTCCCAGCATACAGCCTAGTACTACTGTCCTACTTCCCATTTTCTTCCCATTATGCTGGGATGACTGTTTTCACTCCCCCTTCCATTACATAAAGTCCACAGAAGTACAATAAAGCAGGTTCCTAAGAATAGAAAGATTTATAGAAATATTTCATTCACCGTGGTTTTTTCTTTCTATGTTCTTCCCACCCACTGCCAAAATCAATACCTAGAGCATGTTTGCAGGCTTAGCATGTAGGACTCAAGAAGAAACATTAAAAATGAAAGGTGAAGGTCAGTCTATAATTCCTGATCCAAAATGGAGACACTTGACTCTATAAACTAGAAATAGCACTGTCACTTTGAACCTTGACCCACACTTTGATTCCTCACTCTCTTGTTTCCACTCTGGCCACCTGCAGAAAGGGTTCTATAGAGCATCATGTTTCTGGAGCCCAGAAGCATCTGTTTCAATAACTACTCCTTTGAAGCCCAATATCAGATCTGGGTTATGACCACCACTGCCGTTTAGTCAACAAATGAAAACAAATCCACCTCTTCAGTCACGTAGACATGAAAAATTTTCCAAGACTGATGACCAGATTCCTGCTCTGCTCCAGGTTGTGTTGGCAACAGGTAGACACAGCTTTCAAAATCTGTGCACAACAGCAGTGCCTCAACCAATGCACCCCCATGATTGGTGTCACAACAGCTCCTGTGCTGAGCAAGGCAGGAGGTCTAGCTAGATGCAGCCTGCTGGGGACAGAGGCATGGCCCCAGGCACTGACGATCACTTGGGGGGATCTGGGCATAAACACAAGAAAAGAAAGGGATCCAAGAGGGGCTTAACCAGGCATGACGGTGAGTCAGATGGAAGTCAGGGTGGGCTTGAGTACTCAAGGAATCCTTCAGGATAGAGCAGGGAAGGAGAGGACCCTAAAGGCTGGGTCCATTTCCAACAGGCTGAGAAAACTGGGGAGGCACTGAGTCCAGGAGGCAAAACAGGAACAAAAGCCAGAAGTAAATTCAGAAGAAGGAGCTGGAGGTGGGGGAAGGGGAGGGAAAGA
>NW_006792448.1:4930264-4961710 GCF_000442215.2 Lipotes vexillifer
AAGAGAAGGGGAGAAGGAGGAGGAGGAGGAGAGGGGGAGGGAAGGAAGAAGACGAAGAGAGGGAGGGGAAGGAAAGGGAAAGGAACAGCAGCAGCAGGAGAAGCTTGGGATGAGTGAGGCCGTAGGAGACAGCTCAGGGCCTGGCTGAATGGAAATAGGGCGGTGGGACAGATAGGACCAGCGGGGACTGAACCTGTCACTCCTGTGCTCCTTGCGTACTCACTGAGTGCCAAGAGCATGTCTCAGCCCTCACACAGGTGGAGCCAACAGGAAACACAGCCAGGTACCCAGGGTCCACAACCCCCCCTCTCCATTGTAACAGGGAAATTGTCTGAGCGCCTGGCTGTCCAGGTTAAATGCTGAAGATCCCAGACCACCTGGCAGGGAGGTGGGGTCCTGTGACTCTACCCTGGGGAAAGGGATGGAAGCAGGGATGGCTTTCTTAGAAAACAGAGCTGATTTTGAGGATGCTAGGAAACCATTAAAAAAAAAAAACGATAAATAGAATCAAGCATCTATCCTACCTTTTCTTCTATGAACTCCATTTCAGGATAATGAAAACTTGGATGAGGCAAGCTTCTCTTTACAGAAGTATTGACTAATAAATGAAGAAGTGATATAATGAGAGTACCATCTTAATGAAACAATCGTTCTAAACAATGACCGTCAACAGCTGTTAAAATCACCAGAAGAGAGACATGGGACATGATTTGCCTCCTGATAAAAGAAGACCACCACTCATAAAGTAGTCCTTCCAGAAAATGGAACCTGAGCCTAACCAAACCTCTAGGTCTAATTTCCAATTGATATGAAGCACTGGAAACAGAGAAACATATTAAGAGATACTATAAGTGTGCACTTAGCAAAATCCAGATCATGGAAACTTTATGGGACAAACATTGTGTTCAAAAAAAATTATAAAGGGAAAAAAGGAGATGGAGGGGGTCCTATAGAGGCATAAGGGATATATCAACCAAATGCAACATTTAGACTTTCATGAGATGTGATGAACTAATAAGCTATAAAAATAATTGGGGAAATGCAAACACTAGATACTAATGATATTAGGGAATTATTGGGTTTTTAGATGGAATAATGGTATTGTGATTGTGTTTACACAACAAATCCTTATTTTCAGATGCTTTACAGATATATTAAATGATATATTCCAGGGGTATAGATGAAACTAGATTGGCATTGAGTTGATAATTGTTGGAATTAGATGAAGGATACATGAGGGTTCATTATATTATTCTCCCTACTTTTGTTTACGTGACGGTTAATTTTATGTGACAACTTGACTGGGCTAAGGGATGTCCAGATAGCTGGACATTATTTCTGGGTGTATCTGTGAGGGTGTCTCTGGAAGAGATTAGCATTTGAATGGGTAGACTGAGTAAAGGAGATCACCCTCATCAATGTGGGTGGGCATCACCCAATCCCCAGAGGGCCCCCATAGAGCAAGAAGACAGATGAAGGGCGAATTTGCTCTCTGCTTAGCTGGGACATTCATCTTCTCCTGTCCTGGGACATCAGACATCGTGCTCCTGTTTCTCCAGGCTGTGGACTCAGGCTGGGAGCCACACCATTGGCTCCCCTGGTCCTCAGGCCTTGGGGTTTGGACTGGAACTACATCCACTGGCTTTCCTGGGCCTCCAACTCATGGACAGCAGACTGTGGGACTTTTCAGTCTCCATGATTGTGTGAGCCAATCCCTGATTGAAAAATCTCCTTCTATATATCTACATCCTATTTGTTCCATTTCTCTGGAGAACCCTGACTAATACAGTTTATACTTGAATTTTTTTTTAAGTAAGAAATACACAAAAAGACAGCAGGCACACATCCTTCACTCTGCAGGCACACAAAAAGATGTTTCTTCGGGTTGGGCAAAGTAGACAATGGTGCTTCGTGCTCATATGCCTCACAGCCCTAGGCCAGGAGCTCGGGCTGAATTTCAGTTCACACACCTATGGCAGCTGTGGACAGTTTACCTACTTCACAACCATCGTATGAGGGAGAAATAAACTCCTGTCTTGTTTAAACCACTGTTTCTCTGGGTTGTGTTCACATCCAAACCTAATTCTTGCAGAAGGTAGAAGTGATTCGTACAAGAGGCACCGAAAATACTGCAGGGGTTCTGATGAGGAGAGAGGTATCTAGTCAGGTGGATGGGCTAGCTATTGCTACAATAATATTACATGATAAATACTTATAAAATTGCAGTGGCGGACAACAATAAACATTTATTCTCACATATGTGAGGGCTGGCTGGGGATGGGCCTCACTGGCCAGCTCTGCCTGTGCGACGAGGCAGCTGAGGTGATGCTGCTGGTCTGTGGGTTGCTGGGAGCTTCTGCTCCACGTGTGTCTCATCCTGCTTCAGCCAGCCAGGACCTGGTCTTCTGCTGCAGTGGCAGGGGCAAACACAAAGCCTCTTAAGGTATACCAGCTATGAGAGCAGCTTACATGGGGGCCAGAGAAACCAAGACACTGGGTTAGTTAAGGAAACAGCCAGAGGGTTTCTTTGATGGGAATAGAGTGGTGGGGTGTGCACACCTGGTGAAGAAATTAGGAGTTTATTTGGTAGGCAGTGGGGAACACTGGAGGTTTCTGAGCAGAGGTGTGAGCTAATCAGGAAGAGTAATCTGTGCACAAAATGAAGAGGTGTGGGTAGACTGGGACTGGGAAATCAGTTAGGGAGATAAATCATGGGGTGGGGTGGAAAGTCAGACTTCAGAATGGCACATTGATCCAGAAGTGTAAAGGAGGAACAGGGAACACGCCTGAAATTTTTAACCAGGAGGAAGAATGTTCTATAGGCACTCCCTCCTTTATGAGGATGTAAGATTCCAAAGGTGGTTCCCAAGTCCTAGATCCAAATCCAAAGTGATGCCATTCAAGGAATCTCATATACTCATCTCTGAAAAGTTCTGCTTTACTCTCATTCCCTTTGTAATTATCTGATTCTAACTCTTACTGACTGTTCCACATTTTCTCCAGGTTTGCTCTTATTTGCATGAGGCAGTCATATATATTCATAAATCAACTCAAATGTAAGGACGACCACAGCAAACATGCCTCAGATTGAGGACTGCAATGGTGCTGCAGACTGCTAGGTGCCCCCATTGTCTGTGTGACTACGTTCTGACCAGTGAGATATAAGCAGAAGTTCCTGTATGATTTCCAGAAGGTGTTAAGGCGAGGAGGTGTGTCTTTCTCCTCTCCTTAATTATTTGCACTAACTGGAAGATGATGTAAGGGCAGGAGCTGGAGCAGCCATGTAAGACCATAAAGTGGAAAGTACATAGTGAATCTCATGCAGATGGTGTAGAAGCAAGTTTGAAAGAGCCTGGACACTAGATGCTTTCAGAAAACCACCCTAGCAGCACCAGATGGCCTCTCTGTGACTTCTTTAAAATAGGGAAGAATTAAATTTCTATATCATTGAAGCCATTGTTATTTTGCAACTTTCTCTCACTTTCTCCCACATGCAGCCAGGTGTAAAATCACCATGTGACCAGTGATTCCTGTCTATATGGGTACAGACGGAGGTGAGATGTTTCTCCTGGGATGCAAGAATCTGTTCAGGCTTCTGGACACGTGTAAGCTCTAAGCTCCTAAGTAGAGGCCCTACTTCCATGCACGTCAAGATGCAGAGAAGAAGGGAAGGAAATGTCCAACGTAGTCAACGAACGTTAGGGCAGATGGAACAAATTGAGTGTGAGGGGATGAGAGAGTTAGCCTGCCCTTGAGGCAACGGGGTGTTAGGACTTTTCTTAGTTCCTTGGTTTCCTCATTCTCCCTCTGCAGTGTCCACCTTGGTTGGTGGGGTGGGCGAAGGGTGGAAATCCATGTAGAGGGTGGAGGCCAGTCCCTAGAGTCGCCATCTGTAGGGGCTGCTTCTTACACTTCAGTGTGAGTGAGAAGCATATGGAGATGTCTTAAAAGGTAGATACCCAGGTCCCAGTCCCTGAGATTCTCAGGAGGCCCTAGGGCCGGGCCCAGGAAACTGCATTTTAGCCAGCCCCACCCGCCTTCCCTGGTGAATCTTCTGCAGACGGTGAGGGAGTATTTGGGAAAAATCCAGATGCGAGACCTAGACCACCCGCCCCCAAGGGCTGCCCTGCGCTGTGTTTGCTTTGTCTCCTCCGTGTGCCCAGCAACCAGCGCTCTGCTGGCACCAGGGGCTGCTCCATGCTGTTGACATTGGGGAACCACGAAGTGATCTTGGGCAAGAGAGTGACTTTAAAATCACTTCCGCTTCTCCTGACTCTGCCTCTCTGAGCCTGCTTCAGGGGAACAAAAGAAATGTTTAATCCAACTGGAATTGAGGATTTTCTTTTTTAAAAGAATCAGAGACTCAGGCCAGCATTTTGATCTTCAACCTACTTTCTGACTTTGCAGCTGTTGTGTGATCGGCCCACGAGGAACTCTGGTTGGAATGAGGTGATCCAGCCTTTGAGAGACTGGAAGCAGGGCTGCGGAGGCGAGGCAGAGCTTGGGGCCTGAGGCCTCCCACTTGCACAGCCTGCCTTCTCTGTCCTCACAACTTCTCACACTCGCTCCTCTTCCCTCCCTGCAAAGGACGGGGTGGCTCAGCTTGTCCTCATTTCACGGCTGAAGACACAGGCTCCCAGAGGCCAGGTCGCTTTATCCAGGTCAAGGGCGCAGTATTCACACCCAGGTGTGCCGCCTACGCCTGGCGCTCCCCTCCACCATGGGATTCCGCTCTAGTTGTCATCATGTCACTCTTGGTCCCAACCCCAAGAAGCCAGGCTGGCCCTACACCTCATTAGAGGTATTGGCCTCACTTTTCAGAGGGACTTGAGAAGCCCCGAATTCCCACCCATCCCCTCAACACTTCTCCCCACATCTGGCACAGAGCCTTAAAATGCCACCATCCCTCATAGCTTTGGCTTAAGGCATCGTCCCTGCTGAAAACCTTTCCTGCCTTGGAAAAAAGCAGTAAATGTTCAAGTAAATATATGCACCAGCCCCCTCTGACCTTCAGCCTTCTAGAAGTGGAGTCTTCCCACGGCTCAGGAAGCACTGCTCAACCCTCCTTAGCGTATCTACCATGGGAGCTGAATTCCCTCCAGAGCCTTTGCCTCCCTGTCTCCTCTCCTAGGGCTCCTGCTCCCGCTTCTCTAAGTAGTCATACCCCCAGATTCCAGAGATGGACTTTCCTTCTGGCCTGGCAGAGAGGTGGATTTCGAGGCCTAGGAGGCTGATTCTGGGGATGTGGAAGGCGGAGGGAAAGGTTTAGGGCGGGGGCCTAGCCTCTACCCCCTAACTGGGCCTGGAGAGAGGTGGGAAGAGGTCAGAGGCCAGCCAGACCTCCAGGGGCTGTCCTTCTGCAAGGCAGTTGTGGTCCAGGCTTCACCCCACATGTGTTCAGGTTGCATCATTAGGGCTAAATTGATGGTTGATTACCAATAATAACTGTTCCAAAGCAAAGCCAGATGGGGAGTGTTCAAATTGAATGAACAAGGAAATGAGCTGCCATCCGCAGGGAGAAGGGCTTCGTGGGGGGCCTGGGATCCGGAACTCTCAGAACCAGAAGGGATGGTTTACAAAGTCCAATCCATCCACCAACTCAGAAGGAGACTCCTCATTGTAGCATCACCCACGAGCGGTCACTCAACCTTTGGAGGATTAATTCTAGTGACAAGGGACTCCCACTTCACATTTCTGTCCTTCTGGGTCCCATCTTCACATCTGTACATCGAGGGGTTCATTCAGATGCTCTGCAGGGTCCCTGCCTCCTCCAGCGCTCTCTGGCCCTCAGATTCTTAGCCCCTTTGGGGTTTCTGACCCAAAGGACTTGCCCGTACGCCAGCTTATAGCAGTCATGGCTGAAGGGAGAATCTGAAGTGTGGAGCCAGGGTCTGCAACATATTCATTCTAGATGCTTCCGACTGACTGTGAGACACCTGGACACTACCCGAGGTGACAGCACAAGGGACCCTCAGCCATTTCCTGGCAGGTCACAGTCTGGCAGCCACACAGTGTTCAGGGCAGCAGATGTGGGGGCTTTGGTGGGTGATTGTTTAGCCATCAGAGTCTTGGCTGTGTTTGGTTTTTATTGCAAACCTCCTCACTCCACCACATAACCTCACTCCCTATGGTCTTACTCCCTACCCAGCCTCACACGTCTCATTTCATTACCTGCCCCCACCGAAGGCGCTTGAATTTTCCATTCCTGGTCCATCTCTGCCAGGATAACCTCCTAGATAAACACCTCCCACAGCTGGCCCTCCCCTGCCCCCAGCATGGGGCTAAGCCCACCTTGGGTTATTATTTTGCATGTGTTCTTGAATCCCTTCCCTGCCCTGCTTCCTCCAGGCCTAGGCCTCTCTGTATCATTTTTATTTCTCTACCTAAATCAGTGCCTGGCACATAGTAGGCACTCAATAAATATTGCTAGTTTATCTTCAGTCACCATGAGGCATAGCTTTTGTTACAAACTCACAGTTTGTGTCCCCCTAAAATTAATATGTGGAAACCCAACTCCCCCGCTTAGTGTGATGGTACTAGGAAGTGGAGCCTTTAAAATGTAATTATGATTAGATGAGGTCATGAAGATGGGGCCCTTGAGAATGGGATTTGTGCCCTTTAGAAGAGTTGCTAGAGCGCTTGCTTTCGCTCTCTACCACCATGAGGATACAAGGAGAAGATGACAGTGTGCAACCTGGAAGAAGGCCTCACCAGAACTTGACTATGCCGGCATCCTAACCTCAGACTTCTAGCTTCCAGGACTCTGAGGAATAAATTTCTGTTGTTTACAAGCCACCTGGTCTATGGTACTATGTTATAGCAGACCAAACTGACTAAGTTTTCTTCCAGGCACCAGAAGAATCTAAGACCAGAAACATGGTCTGTGAGTGTTAATAATAGTCAGGCTTCTTTTAACAGTAATGAGCAGAAAACCTTATTTATGGAGGCTCAAACCACGAGTTCATTTATTGTTTTCTTTTTTTTTTTTTAAATAAACTTATGTATTTATTTGTGGCTGAGTTTGGTCTTCATTGCTGCCTGCGGGCTTTCTCTAGTTGCAGTGAACAGGGGTTACTCTTAGTTGCGGTGCACGGGCTTCTCATTGCAGTGGCTTCTCTTGTTGCAGAGCACGGGCTCTAGGCTTGTGGGCTCAGTAGCTGTGGCTAGGAGGCTCTAGAGTGCAGGTTCAGTAGTTGTGGCGCACAGGCTTAGTTGCTCCGTGGCATGTGGGATCTTCCCGGACCAGGGCTCGAACCTGTGTCCCCTGCATTGGCAGACGGGTTCTTAACAACTGTGCCACCAGGGAAGTCCCCATTTATTGTTGACTTGGCAAGTCTCCTGGTGGGAGTAAATGTGGTATCAGGATGAGTTCAGAGGCTCAACAATGTAGTCAAGTTCCCATACTCTTTCTACCTGTGAGTCCACTAACCACAGTGTACAAGATTTACTTTTCTGGGTTCATTGCCTCATGGTTGTAAAATGGCTGCCTAGCTCAGGCATCATATCCTCACATGATAGAGTTCAAAACGAGAAGGAAAGGAAGGGGAGAAAGGCTTCATCTTTGGTAACTCTTTTTTATCAAGAAGGAAAAATTTTCTCAGAAATTACACCATACACTACACCATCCTCTAGCCTAGCCCAGACACATACCTCATTGGCCAGAACTGGGTGGCAGTACCCACCCTTGGAAGTCAAGACACAGTGGAATGGGATTGCCATGACTGGCATTGACCCCTCATGATCCACCCTTGGCATGACCCCAGCTGTACCAATGAATATTCTGTTAGGTGGGAAGAGAGGCTGCAGCTGTTGGGTGGGCAACAACAGTGTCCCAAGAACTACACTGCAGACTCCAGAGCAAGAGCTGCCAGTATATGGGAGGCTATCATCACCAGGAAGGAGTTGTCCTAACAGGCAAGAGTTGGCCCCAGTTCTGAACAGAAGGAGCCTGGACCCCCAAAATGATCAGGCTTCAGAAGTCAAGCATTTGAATGAAGACCGGAAAGAGCGATGTCAGTGTCTTTCCAGTGTGCGGTCCATCCTCTCTGCCATCCACAGCATCCAGCCATGTGGACCTGAAGGCAACTGTGCTGCCCACACAGGCTATTGGGTCGGGTTGTCTTTGGCCACACCTGGCTGGA
Organism: Lipotes vexillifer; assembly: GCF_000442215.2. Classification (NCBI taxonomy): domain Eukaryota; kingdom Metazoa; phylum Chordata; class Mammalia; order Artiodactyla; family Lipotidae; genus Lipotes; species Lipotes vexillifer. The sequence continues at coordinate 4,938,406 of NW_006792448.1, forward strand.
CTCTACCCCTCTCATAAAAGTAGTCACCAATGGCCAGGGCCTCCCTCCCTCCCAGCTCTCTGTGAAGGAGCTGCAGGTCTGTGGGGCTCTGAGAGGCCTGGACAGGTTGGGGCTCTGTCTCTAGGGAACTTGTCTCCGCCTCCCAGCTGCAGCAATTTGAGAAGCAGCCCATGGGGACCTGACCTAACTGCCAGGTGACAGACAGATGAAGTCAGCAGGACTGAGGCTTCTAAAAGGATCTGATCACTTGGTAGGATAATTAGAACATAGTGAGAGAGAAGGCAAAAAAAGCAGATTGAACACATACTCTGAAATTCACTCCCTTCCAAAATTCACTAAAACTAATAAAAAGATTTGTTTAAAGACATAAACCTACAAGGACAGGGAACACAGAAAAAGAGATTTCAGCAAAAAATTTGAGAGGCTGGAAAGCAAATGGACAAATGGTAACTGGAATGGGCAGGCCTAAGGGAGCTGAATACGAAACAAATGGGGAAAAAACTGAGAAAGGATCCAATTCCACTGAAGAATTCTCAAAGAGCTCAAGAGCTGACCTCAGTGGTACCCTTGGACTTGGGAATAAGGGACTGACAAAAATTAAGAGATTTTGAGAAGTGGCCAGATTCCCCAGGTCCCCTTCCCCACTCTACAGGGCTGGGGATCCACCCGCTTCTGCATCATGACAGGGGTCTGGATGTTTATTCTCTGAAGAAGATAAAGCAGAGTCTTTATCTCTGCTTTAGGGGAGTTAATTAATGTTCCCACACCTCCTGCCCCTCAAGTTCTCCTCCCCACATCAGCATCCACAACACTGGCAGCAGACCTTTGCCCTCCAGACAGGAGGTCAGAAGAGAAGTCTCCGGGCATCCAAGAGGAAAGGTCTTCCCCCAACAAAGGGCTAACCAAGATCACCCTACAGTGAAGCTCAAAGTCAAAGAGCCCCATCCACCGCTCAGAGTTTCCAATCAGTATTTTGGCTCCTCCCTGCCCACCACTGCACTTAATCATAAGCAGACAACCAAAGGTTACTGAACTTCCCATTAAAACCTCCAGTAGGGAATATAGAGACCAAACAAACTGGAGGCAGCAGAAAGTATGCAGGAAGAAGAAAAAAAGATTTTTAAAGATCATTAATATCCCCAGAGAAATTAGAGAAGATGCTGCATACCGAGAACAGAACGCTATTTTTTAAAGAATATTTAGAGAACAAAAAAAGGGTTCTTGGAAATCAAAAACATGAGGGCAGACAAGTGAAACTCAATGGAAAGTTTGGAAGATCAACTTGAGGAAATCTCCCAGAACGGAGAACAGAGACACAAAAAAACCCTGGAACTCCAGCGTCAGCAGAATAGTGGAGGGAGACAGAGAAAGAGACGGAGACAAAGAGACAGAGAACACAGAGAAAATAGAGATAATGAAATCATTCTCAAAATAATTCAAGAGTATTTTCCTATCCAGAAGAACATGAGTTACAGAGCTATTGTAAAAATGGGCCCTTCAGGGTCTTCACCTCTGACCTGTGCCAGGCTTCAAGGAGAATTTCACAGCGTTTCTCAGTAAGTGGTAAGGAATAGTCTTTACTGGGGAAAGAGAAAGCCACAAGCCCAGGGTCTGTAAGAAGAGACAGGAAGACAAGCGGTGGCAATCCCTGAATTTCCCATTATTTCACAGGGAGGTTTGTTGGGGCTATGGTGCTGCTTGGATGCAGTGTGGGTCTGGTTCCAGTGGAGCGACCCCACCATCCTCACTGTGGGTCTCCCTTGACAAGACCGCATTTCTAAAGTTGCCTACAAAAGGGAGACCCAAAGTGAAAAAGCTTTTAGGGAAAAGTTTTTTTAAAAAGGGTGATGGAAAGGGTAGTGAGGTGTGTGATCAGCTTGTGGATATTCTTCTGACTGGTTGGTGGTGAGGTAACCAGGAGTCAACATCATCAATCTTCTGGTTCCATCTTGTCTGGGCTTTATGTGCTTGTGGTCAACATATAGTTAACTTCTACCTGGTGGGGGTTTCAGTATCTACAAAGCAGATCAAAGGACGTGGCTCAGCATATTATCTATAACCTTTGAGGAGGAACTAAAGGTCCTTGACTTTGTCTAATGGCTAAACTATTATTATTTTGTCTTGCTTGACTTTTCCTTTGTTTCTGCATTTTCTCACTTCTCTGATTAAATTTATTATTTGGAACTTGGGGAAGGCTTAGGATGCTAAAGTTTTTCTACAGACAAGAAGCAGGTGGAAGACATGGGTGTGGAGTGTGGGTTTCTGTCCCGGGAAGGTCCCTAGGGTCCTGTGTAGTTACAGCTATGCTTAGACATAGCTCCTCCTAAGAGGAGATAGGGATCCTGGAGCCAAGGTGGCTTATGTCTAGGCAACCCAGAGTAGGTGCCAGGGTCTTTTAAATCATTCTGCACCATGAAGACTGAATAGCCCACTGAGCTGCCAGCATAGCAGCTGAAAACAGTCCCACTCTAATGCATGACAATAGGAATTTTCAGAACACTGAGGATAAGGAGAAAGTCCTGCAAACTTCCAAGAAGAAAAGCACTGGTCACATATGAGGGGTCAGTGATCTCAAAGGGTTTGAACCTCTCAGCATCCAAACTGTCAGAGAAGACAATGAAGCAAGCCCCTCAACATTCTAGAGGAACATGATTTCCACCCCAGAATTCTATATCTAGACAAATTATTAAGCAGGTGGGAGAGTGATATTTTTCAGCCATGCAGTCTCCAGAAAGCACCACTCCAAACTCTTTCTCAAGAAGCTACTAGAACTTGTTCACCAACCAAAACCCAAAGGAATTTCCTGGAGGATAGTGGAGGGAGACCCTGGAGAGCAGTCAGTCCAGACTGGAGCAGTAGTTATCAAGCCCTTTGCTGCTATACCACATAGTTCCCCGGATGATGTGCTTTATGAAAGCAAGGGAGTAAACCAAAGAAGAGAAAGCCATGAGATGCAGGACCTATAAGCACACACACCCCCTATCTCAAGAGGAAAGCAAAGGAAATTTTAAGGATAACAGCAAAAGAGAGTCCCAGATGACAACTGGATGGCAGGCCTAGAGGACAGCAAGTCTAGCCTGCAGAAAAATGAAAGTCTCCAGGAGGGACAACTCCAGGAAAAAAAAAAAAATGGAAATGGTATATTACCTCCTACGATTGACCTTATGGAAAAGTGTACATTGGAGGAATATGCAATGGGTATAAAAAAAAGCTAAGCAAATAAAAGCAACAAAGCAATTATTAATTTGGGAGGAAAACAAAAGAAAAAATAAGAAAGAAACAATAACATGCATTATAACGCTCAGCTGTGAATAATTTTTACATAGGCATAATAACAGAGTCTCTGAATGTTGTTTCAAGAAAAAATGTAAAATAACCGTATTGGGAGGATGCAGAAGGGAAGGAGAGAGCATACTGGTGTAAGAGCACTAACCCTCATCTGTCATGATAAGAAATCAGTTGCATATAGTCAGAAGCAGCCGCATAGAACAGGGAGATCAGCTCAGTGCTTTGTGACCACCTAGGGGGGTGGGATAGGGAGGGTGGGAGGGAGGGAGACGCAAGAGGGAGGAGATATGGGGATATATGTATATGTATAGCTGATTCACTTTGTTATAAAACAGAAACTAACACACCCTTGTAAAGCAATTATACTCCAATAAAGATGTTTAAAAAAAAAAAAGAAATCAGTTGCATAAATATTTACAAATGTTATATCCTTTTGTTGAATTGAACCTTGTATCATTATATAATGGCCTTCTTTGTCTCTTATTACAATCTTTGTTTTAAAGTTGATTTTGTCTGTCATAAGTATAGCTACCTCAGTTTTCTTTCATTTTCCATTTGTATGGAATATTTTTTCCATCCTTTTATGTTCAGTCTGTGTGTGTCTTTATAGCTAAAGTGAGTCTCTTGAGGCATCATATAGGTAGGACTTGTTTTTTCATCCACTCTACGTCTTTTGATCAAAGAATTTAATCCATTCACATTTAAAGTAGTTATTGAAGGACTTCCCTGGTGGCGCAGTGGTTAAGAATCCGCCTGCCAAAGTAGGGGACACAGGTTCGAGCCCTGGTCCGGGAAGATCCCACATGCCGCGGAGCAACTAAGCCTGTGCACCACAACTACCGAGCCTGTGCTCTAGAGCCCACGAGCCACAACTACTGAGCCTGCGTGCCACAACTACTGAAGCCCATGCTCCACAACAAGAGAAGCCACCACAATGAAAAGCCCACACACCACAAAGAAGAGTTATCTCCCGCTCGCCGCAACTAGAGAAAGCCCACACACAGCAGTGAAGACCCAATACAGCCAAATAAATAAATAATTTTTTTAAAAAATAAAGTAGTTATTGATAGGTATGTGCTTATTGCCATTTTGTTCATTCTTTTCTGGTTGTTTTTACAAACAAATTGTTCTTACAAACGCACTCAGAACAGAACTCATTCCTATGTAGGGGACTTACTGTACATGGGCAGAAGATATAAATAGACATTTTTACAAAGAAGACATACAGATGACCAACAGGTACACGAAAATATGCTCAACTTCACTAATCACTGGGAAATGCAAATCAAAACCACAATGAGATATCACCTCACACATGTTCGAATGGCTATCCTCAAAAAAGACAAGAAAATAACACGCGTTGACGAAGTTGTAAAGAAAAGGGAATCCTCATGCACTGTTGATGGGAATGTAAACTGGTACAGCCACTATGGAAAACAGTATAGGGAATTCCCTGGGGGTCCAGTGGTTAGGATTCAGCACTTTCACTGTGGTGGTCCAGGTTCAATCCCTGGTTGGGGAGCTAAGATCCCACAAGCTGTGCACCATGGCCAAAAACATAAAAAAGAAAACGGTGTAGAGGTTCCTCAAAAAATTAAAAATAGAACTATCATGTGATCCAGCAATTCCACTCCTGGGTACTCATCCAAAGAAAATAAGAACACAAGCAAAAGATACATGCACCTCATGTTCATTGAGCATTATTCACAATAGCCAAGATATGGAAATGACCTAAGTGTTCACTGATAGATGAATGGATAAAGAAGATGTGGTGTGTACACACACACACACAAACACACACACACACAATGGAATACTACTCAGCCATAAAAAAGAATGAAATCTTGCCATTTGCAAGATCCCACATGGGTGGACCTTGAGGGCATTATGCTAAGTGAAATAAGCCAAGACAGAGAAAGACAAATACCATATGATCTCACTTATATGTAGAATCTAAAAACAAAAACAAAACAAAGCAAAAAGCCAAGCTCATAGATACAGAGAACAGATTGGTGGTTGCCAGAAGCAGGGAGTGGAGGTTGGGCAAAATGAGTGAACGGGGTCAAAAGGTACCAACTTCCAATTATAAAATAAATAAGTCAAGGGGCTGTAATGTACAGAATGGTGACTATAGTTAATAACACTGCATTGTACATTTGAAAGCTATTAAGACAGTAGATCTTAAAAGTACTCATCACAAGAAAAAAAAAAAGGAATCAATTGATAATGCCTTAATGTAACTTCACCACTCTTCCCATCCAGGGGAGGAGCAGTCTGCCCCGTGGATCTGACCAGCCTTGGGAGTTGTTTTGACCAATAGAATATGGTAGAAGTGGCATTGAGTGAGTTCCACAGCCTAAGCCTAAAGAAGTCCTGCAGCTCTGCCTGTGCCCTCTGGGAACACTGACTGGACCGCCTCACAGGAATCTGGTTTATCCTACAGGAGGATGAGAGATCACAGGGAGGGAACTGAGGCACCCAGCCAGCTACCGGGCCTGTGAGTGAGGCTGTCTTAGACCTTCTATCCTGACGAGTGCCCAGCTGAATGCAGCTGCAGGAGGGAAACTAGGTGAGACCAGCAGACCACCAGCCAACCCACAGAATCATGAGAAATAAAGAACGATTATTGTTTTACACCATGCAGTTTTAGGATGGTTTATTTCACAGCAATAGATAACTCTTATATCAAGCCAGTTACCACTAAGGGCAACTGGAGCTCAACCCTGCTGGGGAGCCTGGGAGACAGTATGGAACATGCCTCAGAGTCATCTCAATCGAGGGAAGGGATAGCTGAGATATTTATTTGCCAGCTTTCCATCTGTCATCGGTTGAGAGCTGCTTCCAAGGGCACGAACTCTCCAGCACTTTCCTTTGCCCTGCCAACAGGCCAAGCATGTTCCCTGTGGCCAGAGATCTGTCCACTGTGGCACTAAACAGTCTTCAGTGTGTGTGGGGGTCTGGGAAGGGCACTGACAGAGCTTGCTACAGTGTGTAAACCAGTGTGCTTTTCAGAAACTTCTTTTCCGTTTGATCGACTAGAGTCTATGCCTGTTGCCCGCAGCCTGGGAACCTGAGTGATGACTGTGTGCCTCTAGTCCAGTCCTACCCACTGCCAGCTGACCTGCTCCCTCTCTATTCCATAGTCCAAATTCTAGAGGCAGCCAAGTGGATCAACTCTGCACACCTCCATCACCCCAAACGAGCAGAGCTCTTCCCTCCACATGGTCACCAAGTGGCCTGCACATGGGCTGCCTGCAATCAGGGGCCTACCTAGACCAGTCAGGGTTCAGTTACTTCTTTGAGCAGGGCCACTGAGTATGTGCAGGCACCATGACTGATCTGCTGCAACAAGGTGGGAGAGGCATTTGTGTCTGAATTCCTGTCCCTGCCCAATCTCACTGTGGGAACTTGGCCCATTGTTTCCTGATTCAGAACCTCTGGGGCATGGAGCCCTCTGTCCACTATGGGACAGAAGTAAGGAGTTTCTGGTACCCAAAATACCCCATCCCCCAGTCTCCCTAAGGAGCCCCCAGCCCCCTGATGCCACCTAGAAGTGAGATGCACGCCTGCACTCCAAGTTGGAAACTAAAATGCATTTTCTCACATAAACCACACTATAAATGGTGACCAAATGCAGTTAACATTGCACTGTTAATAATAAACTTTAGGAACATTATGAATTAAATAGAAATTTGTGGACTGGCCTGAAAAACCAACCACCATTTATAACTTGGTTTCTATGGGAAAATGCATTCTGAGTTCCAAACAACTGGCTCACACAGAGATTTCTGGAACACAGCCTCGTCACAACGTTGGGAACTGTAGGTGGCTTCTCAGTATACCCAGTTAACATGGTCACTGTGGGTAGTTAATAGTGGGCTCTTGCTCCAGACTCAGAGAGCCCTGAAGAAAGGTGTGGGATATTCTGGGCAACCTTGTAGGGCAGCTCATTCCTTCCTTCTGGAAGCTGATGGGGACCACAGAGATGATGGGGAGAGCACAGGACACCTAGTCCGGCACGCTCCCCAGGGTAACACTCCTGACAGCCTCTGTTTATATGCTTGCAAGAGCAAGGAACTCACTGCTTCACAAACAGAGATTTTATAGGGCCAACTGTCACTGCTCAGCAATTCTTTCCTATATTGAGCTGAAATCTGCCCTCCACTTCCTCCCACCCTGATTCCACCCCTGCAATTTCTACTCATCCTTCAAACCTTGCTTGAGTTTTAACTTCTCTACGAAACCTTCCCTAACCCCACCCTCCTCCATGTTAGAGTAATACTAGCTGCTATAACAAATAAACCTCAAACGCTTCAGAATACATGTCTACTTATCAAAAAGTGGGTGTCTTAGCTCAGGCTGCTATAACAAAATACCATAGATTGGCAACTTAAACAACAAACATTTCTCTCTCACAGTTCTGGAGGTTAGTTCGTGGAAGTCCAATGATCTAGTGCTGGCAGATTTGGTGGCTGCTGAGAACCTGCTTCCTGGTTCATATACAGCTGTCTTCTCACTGTCTGCTTATATGGTAGAGAGAGATTGCCTCTCTGATGCCTCCTCTAGTAAGGGCACTAATCCCACTTGTGAGGGTTCCTCCCTCATAACCTAATTAACTTCCAAAGGCCCCATCTTCACATACTATCACATTGGAGATTAGGGCTTCAACATATGAACTTGTGGTGGGGTGGAGGCATAGACATTCAATCCATAGCAGGGTGTTCCTGGCTGGCAGGCAGGCAGAATTTCCCATTTGGTGATTTAGGGTCCCAGGCTCCTACCAACCTGCCAACTTCCCCTCAGTAGGTGGGAAAGAAAGCAGGGAGAAGGCACACCTGCTTTTTAACTTCACTTCTTGCCTTGGAAGTGAGCCATCATTTCTACTCAGTGCCATTGGCAAGAGTTCATCACATGGCTCCACCCAGATGAAGGCAGTGTCTTCCATAGCTAGACAGGCATTTCTAGTAACAAATGCAGACCAAGGAAGCAGAAGTTCCTTGTCCATCAAGTTTTGATGGACATCAGCTTGTCTTTTACCTATTACACACACACACACACACACACACACACACACACACACACACTCACTCACACACACTGCAAGTCAGCTCCTGACAGGTAGATTCCCAGCCAATCTGCAGCTATTAAGCTGTACGCTGAGCTCGGTCTTACTGAGGCAAAATTCCAGGCCAATCCCCCTGCTCTTGGGACCCATGTGTCCCAAGGGTCGCAGGATAACAGGAAAGGAAAAAACTTAATGCTCCAGGAAACACTTGCTCTAGTTGGAGGCACAATGGGAACAAAAGACTAGAGCTGGATCTACCTGCAAATGCACAAGCTTGAGAGAGGCCCTGAGAACTCCTTGTCCCTAAAATATTCCCTATTGGCAGAACATCAACAATTCCACCATTAGAGCAGCGAGGCTGAGGCTTAAGGCACTGCACATGGATAATGGTCAAACTGTAATAATCTCTCCCATTTACTGAGCACTTACTATGTGCCAGTATTGTTCTGAGAACTTGATGCTATTAACTCAGTTAACCCTCTTCCACCTTATGACTGAGTTCTATTATGCTGTACTTTACAGAGAGGGATGCTGAGGCACTGAGGTTAAGTCACTTGCCCAAGGTCACAGAACCAGGATGTGGTAGAGCTAGGCTACATCTGAAACCCTGGTGTAGAGCCAGGAGTTAATCACTGGGCCATACTGCCCAGCTGGACGACAGGAGGCCCTCAGTCCTTGGCACTTCTTTCTTTGTAAAGCCATCCCAGCCCCTTATATTCAGGGGGAAGGCGGAGAGGGGAGGGAGCATGAAGACTCGAGCTCCTGACTCCACCGGGGTGCCCCACTTCGGGGCAGGGAGAGAGCAGCATTCATGTGGATCAGGGGCTCTAAGCCCTCCCTCACCCCAGTCCCCTGCCCAGGCTCCCCAGTCAGCCACCTGTCGCCTAAGCATCTCTGAGCAGCTGTGCCTGAAGGCCCTTCTGGCCCCTCGCAGTGAAGAGGCCCCGAGGCAGGGGAGGGGAGATCAAAGAGCCCTAATGGGCTTTTCTGCTGGGCTTGCAGCAAATCCTCCAGCCCAAGTTCACCAGGAGGTCGAGAGGTACTCCTTCCACCCCCATTGCCCCACCCCTATTCCCCGCAGCCTGGATGAGACCCACAGCTCCCGTGGCGGAGAGACAAGAGAGTGTGGGTCCCACTGTCCCAGGATGGGAGGTACCCCAAGCCACAGCCTGAGGATGGAGACCCCCAGGGGAGCTGCCTCCCAGAAAGGACTCCTCACACAGGTTGTAGTGGAGAAGCTCAGAACACTTGGATTCCAAACTCCTCTGTCAATGACTGAAAAACAGCTTAGAAGGCACACTGGCATTTGGGGGTCTTGTTTTTCTCATCTACTAAATGGGCTTCCTTCCCTCAGTCTAAGTCTCCTGGGGTTTCACACGATTTCAGATTCTTACTGACCTGGCAGCCCCACAACACCCACCCTTAAACCCTTTGTCATTGTAGCAAAAGAGCAGAGCTTTTTGTGTATGACATTCTGCAGCCAAGAAAAACACTCCATATTATGCAGAAACGGATACTGTATATTGTTGAATGAAAATGACAGGTTACAAGGCAGTAGGTTCATATGATCCAAGTTTCATTAATCTAGATATGACATATAAACAAATATAAAACTTGGAGATAACTACATACAGATATATAGATACATAAACTTGGAGAGATATATATACCATAATGCTAACAGGGTGGAATAATTATCGGGAAGTTTTAATTTTTCTCTTTTGTGCTTTTCAGCTTTTTAAAGTGCATTTTCTACAGGTATTCGTTACCAGATTTTTTTTTTTAAATTCAGGTACCTAAAACTTTAATTTTGCCGTGTTCACTCCCCTGCTCCCCAAAACACCAAAGGCTCCTTCCAGTCCACATAATTAAGTTAGTGAGAGACCTTCCTTGCTGGAAGCATCTGAGGCTGTGATGTTTAACTCTTTGGGATCCACCCACCTCTTAGAGAATCAGATGGAAGTTATGGGCCTCTCTCCAGAAAAATACACAGAGATGCAAACCTTATGTGATTTGGCAGGAGATTCCTGGACTCCATGAAGTCTGTCCATGAACTTCAGGTTAAAAGCTTCTGACCTGAGACTTCCCTGGTGGCTCAGTGGTTAAGAATCCGCGTGCCAATGCAGGGCACACGAGTTCAATCTCTGGTCTGGGAAGATCCCACATGCCACGGAGCAACTAAGCCCACGTGCCGCAACCACTGGGCCTGCATGCTCCAACAACTGAAGCCTGCGTGCCTAGAGCCCATGCTCCGCAGCAAGAGAAGCCACCACAATGAGAAGCCCACGCACCACAATGAAGAGTAGCCCCTGCTCGCCACAACTAGAGAAAGCCAGCGCGTAGCAACAAAGACCCAATGCAGCCGAATTAATTAATTAATTTTTTTTTTTTAAAAAGCTTCTGATCCAAGTAAATTTCAAGCCAGGAGAGAGAAAGCAACTTACTGAATGTTGCCAGCAGGCTAGTGGCATTCGGGTTCCTTTAAGGTTGTCTACAGTCTGACCCCCACTAACCTTCCCAGGTTTATCTCCCATTTTTGGCCTCCACTCAGCACACTTGGCCTTCTCCAGGCTTTTCCCAGCCATTGCTCTCCACCCTTCTGTTCAATGCCCTTTCTGCTCTCTACCTTCCAAATCCTCTTCATCAGTATCAAGGTTGGCTTCAGCTGCATGTAAGTGACCCCCATCCTCCCCCAATAAGAGTGGCTCAAACACTCAAGGGTATATTCTATCTGGGTAAAGTCTAGAGGTGAGTGATCCAGGGCTGGTAGGGTAATTCCATAAAGTTGTCAGGAAGCCAGGCTCCTTCTGCCTTTTTTGCTCTGCCATCCTCAGTGTGCACAATCAATACCCAATGTTGCCTCAGGAACCAAGACATCTACCTGAAAGCAGAAAGAAGGCAGGCATGAAGAACAATAAAGGCACACCTCCCTCAAGTTTTCCTTAAGAAGCTTTCCCGGAAGTCCCAGGCACCACAGCGGCTGTATCTCACTGATAGAAGCTAGGCTCCTGGTCACGTCTAAACACAAGGGAGGCTGAGAAGTGTATTCTTTCCCACTGGGCACTGCGCTAGGGTTCTGTCACTAGGGAAGAAGGGTGGGATGGATATGGGCCAGGCAGTCTTCAGCCTCTGCCGTGTCATGTATAAAGCACACTTCATTTGTGCAGCCTTGCCCACCCACTCCAACTGCCAGTGGTCCCAGCTTCCTGTGCGACCTTCTAGTCTGTGTCTAAGCCTTTTATTTTCCAATTCCCATCTCCAGTTATTATTTAAATATTTTACTGCTACCAAATTTGGAGGACTTGATACATTGTAAACACTATATACATTTGTAACATGAATGTAACGCTTATTTATAATCTAAAATCTATGTTCCAGTTTTGTAAATTGCCCCAGTGCTCTTTTTTTTAACATCTTTATTGGAGTATAATTGCTTTACATTAATGTGTTAGTTTCTGTTTTATAACAAAGTGAATCAGCTATACATATACATATATCCCCATATCTCCTCCCTCTTGCGTCTCCCTCCCACCCTCCCTATCCCACCCCTCTAGGTGGTCACAAAGCACCAGGCTGATCTCCCTGTACTATGTAGCTGCTTCCCACTACTAGCTATTTTGCATTTGGTAGTGTATATATGTCCATGCCACTCTCTCACTTCGTCCCAGCTTACCCTTCCCCCTCCCTGTGTCCTCAAGTCCATTCTCTACATCTGCATCTTTATTCCTGTCCTGCCCCTAGGTTCTTCAGAACCATTATTTTTTTTAGAGTCTATATATGTGTTAGCATACGGTATTTGTTTTTCTCTTTCTGACTTACTTCACTCTGTATGACAGACTCTATGTCCATCCACCTCACTACAAATAGCTCAATTTTGTTTCTTCTTATGGCTGAGTAATATTCCATTGTATATATGTGCCACATCTTCTTTATCAATTCATCTGTTGATGGACACTTAGGTTGCTTCCATGTCCTGGCTATTGTAAATAGAGCTGCAATGAACATTTTGGTACATGACTCTTTTTGAATTACGGTTTTCTCAGGGTATATGTGCAGTAGTGGGATTGCTGGATCATATGGTAGTTCTATTTGTCGTTTTTTAAGGAACCTCCATACTGTTCTCCATAGTGGCTGTATCAACTTACATTCCCACCAACAGTGCAAGAGTGTTCCCTTTCCTCCACACCCTCTCCAGCATTTATTGTTCGTAGATTTTTTGATAATGGCCATTCTGACTGGTGGGAGGTGATACCTCATTGTAGTTTTCATTTGCATTTCTCTAATGATTAGTGATGTTGAGCATCCTTTCCTGTGTTTGTTGGCAATCTGTATAGCTTCTTTGGAGAAATGTCTATTTAGGTCTTCTGCCCATTTTTGGACTGGGTTTTTTGTTTTTAGATATTAAGCTGCATGAGCTGTTTGTAAACTTTGGAGATTAATCCTTTTGCTTCATTTGCAAATCATTTGCTTCATTTGCAAATATTTTCTCCCATTCTGAGGGTTGTCTTTTCGTCTTGTTTATGTTTTTCTTTGTTGTGCAAAAGCTTTTAAGTTTCATTAGGTCCCATTCATTTATTTTTGTTTTTATTTCCATTTCTCTAGGAGGTGGGTCAAAAAGGATCTTACTGTGATTTATGTCATAGAGTGTTCTGCCTATGTTTTCCTTAAAGAGTTTTATAGTGTCTGGTTTTACATTTAGTTCTTTAATCCATTTTGAGCTTATTTTTGTGTATGGTATTAGGAAGTGTTCTAATTTCATTCTTTTACATGTATCTGTCCAGTTTTCCCAGCACCACTTATTGAAGAGGCTGATTTTTCTCCATTGTATATTCTTACCTCCTTTATCAAAAATAAGGTTACCCTATGTGTGTGGGTATATCTCTGGGCTTTCTATCCTGTTCCATTGATCTATATTTCTGTTTTTGTGCCAGTACCATACTACCTTCATTATTGTAGCTTTGTAGTATAGTCTGAAGTCCAGGAGCATGATTCCTCCAGCTCCGTTTTTCTTTCTCAAGATTGCTTTGGCTATTTGGGATCTTTTGTGTTTCCATATAAATTGTGAAATTTTTTGCTCCAGTTCTGTGAAAAATGTCATTGGTAGTTTGATAGGGATTGCATTCAATCTGTAGATTGTTTTGGGTAGTAGAGTCATTTTCACAATGTTGATTCTTCCAATCCAAGAACATGGTATATCTTTCCATCTGTTTGTATCATCTTTAATTTCTTTCATCAAGTCTTATAGTTTTCTGCATACAGGTCTTTTGTCTCCTTAGGTAGGTTTATTCTTAGGTATTTTTATTGTTTTTGTTGCAATGGTAAGTGGGAGTGTTTCCTTAATTTCTCTTTCAGATTTTTCATCATCAGTGTATAGGAATGCAAGAGATTTCTGTGCATTAATTTTGTATCCTGCTACTTTACCAAATTCATTGAGTAGCTCTAGTAGTTTTCTGGTAGCATCTTTAGGATTCTCTATGTATAGTGTCATGTCATCTGCAAACAGTGACAGCTTTACTTCTTTTCCAATTTGGATTCCTTTTATTTCTTTTTCTTCTCTGATTGCTGTGGCTAAAACTTCCAAAACTATGTTGAATAATAGTGGTGAGAGTGGACAACCTTGTCTTGTTCCTGATCTTAGAGGAAATGGTTTCAGTTATTCACCATTGAGAACGATGCTGGCTGTGGATTTGTCATATATGGTCTTTATTATGTTGAGGTAAGTTCCCTCTATGCCTACTTTCCAGAGGGTTTCTATCATAAATGCATGTTGAATTTTGTCGAAGGCTTTTTCTGCACCTATTGAGATGATCGTATTTTTTTTTTATTCTTCAATTTGTTACTATGGTGTATCACATTGATTGATTTGCATATATTGAAGAATTCTTGCACTCCTGGGATAAACCCCACTTGATCATGGTGTATGTTCCTTGTAATTTGCTGTTGGATTCTGTTTGCTAGTATTTTGTTGAGGATTTTTGCATCTATGTTCATCAGTGATATTGGCCTGTAGTTTTCTTTCTTTGTGACATCCTTGTCTGGTTTTGGTATCAGGGTGATGGTGGCCTTGTAGAATGAGTTTGGGAGTGTTCCTCCCTCTGCTATATGTTGAAAGAGTTTGAGAAGGATAGGTGTTAGCTCTTCTCTAAGTGTTTGATAGAATTCGCCTGTGAAGCCATCGAGTCCTGGGCTTTTGTTTGTTGGAAGATTTTTAATCACAGTCTCACTTTCAGTGCTTGTGACTGGTCTGTTTATATTTTCTATTTCTTCCTGGTTCAGTCTAAGAATTTGTCCATTTCTTCCAGTTTGTCCATTTTATTGGCCTATAGTTGCTTGTAGCAGTCTCTCATGATCTTTTGTATTTCTGCAGTGTCGTTGTTACTTCTCCTTTTTCATTTCTGATTCTATTGATTTGAGTCTTCTCCCTTTTTTTCTTGATGAGTCTGGCTAAATGGTTTATCAATTTTGTTTATCTTCTCAAAGAACCAACTTTTAGTTTTATTGATCTTTGCTATTATTTCCTTCATTTCTTTTTCACTTATTTCTGATCTGATCTGTATGATTTCTTTCCTTCTGCTAACTTTTTTTGTTCTGCTTTCTCTAAGTGCCTTAGGTGTAAGGTTAGGTTGTTTATTTGAGATGTTTCTTGGTTCTTGAGGTAGGATTGTATTGCTATAAACTTCCCTCTTAAAACTGCTTTTGCTGCATCCCATAGGTTTTGGGTCATTGTGTTTTCATTGTCATTTGTTTCTAGGTATTTTTTTATTTCCTCTTTGATTTCTTCAGTGATCTCTTGGTTATTTAATAGTGTATTGGTTAGCCTCCATGTGTTTGTATTTTTTACAGATTTTTTCCTGTAATTGATATCTAGTCTAATAGCGTTGTGGTTGGAAAAGATACTTGATACGATTTCAATTTTCTTAAATTTACCAAGGCTTGATTTGTGACTCAAGATATGGTCTATCCTGGAGAATGTTCCTTGAGCACTTGAGAAGAAAGTGCATTCTGTTGTTTTTGGATGGAATGTCCTATAAATATCCATTAAGTCCATCTTGTTTAATGTATCATTTAAAGCTTGTGTTTCCTTATTTATTTTCATTTTGGATGATCTGTCCATTGGTGAAAGTGGGGTGTTAAAGTCCCCTACTATGATTGTGTTACTGTCAATTTCCCCTTTTATGGCTGTTAGCATTTGCCTTATGTATTGAGGTGCTCCTATGGTGGGTGCATAAATATCTACAATTGTTATGTCTTCTTCTTGGATCAATCCCTTGATCATTATGTAGTGTCCTCCTTTGTCTCTTGTAATAGCCTTTATTTTAAAGTCTATTTTGTCTGATATGAGAATTGCTACTCCAGCTTTCTTTTGATTTCCATTTGCATGAAATATCTTTTTCCATCCCCTCACTTTCAGTCTGTATGTGTCCCTAGATCTGAAGTGGGTCTCTTGTAGACAGCATATATACAGGTCTTGTTTTTGTAACCATTCAGCCAGTCTATGTCTTTTGGTTGGAGCATTTAATCCATTTACATTTAAGGTAGCTATCGATATGTATGTTCATATTACCATTTCTTAATTGATTTGGGTTTCTTATTGTAGGTCTTTTCCTTGTCTTGTGTTTCCTGCCTAGAGAAGTTCCTTTAGCATTTGTTGTAAAGCTGGTTTTGTGGTGCTGAATTCTCTTAGCTTTTGCTTGTCTGTAAAGGTTTTAATTTCTCCGTCGAATCAGAATGAGATCCTTGCTGGGTAGAATAATCTTGGTTGTAGGTTTTTCCCTTTCATCGCTTTAAATATGTCCTACCACTCCCTTCTGGCTTGCAGAGTTTCTGCTGAAACATCAGCTGTTAACCTTATGGGGATTCCCTTGTATTTTATTTGTTGTTTTTCCCTTGCTGCTTTTAATATTTTTTCTTTGTATTTAATTTTTGATAGTTTGATTCATATGTGTCTTGGTGTGTTTCTCCTTGGATTTATCTTGTATGGGACTCTCTGTACTTCCTGGACTTGACTGACGATTTCCTTTCCCGTATTAGGGAAGTTTTCAACTATAATCTCTTCAAACATTTTCTCAGTCCCTTTCTTTTTCTCTTCTTCTTCTGGGACCCCTATAATTAGAATGTTGGTGCGTTTAATATTGTCCAAGAGGTCTCTGAGACTGTCCTCAAGTCTTTTCATTCTTTTTTCTTTATTCTGCTCTGTGGTAGTTATTTCCACTATTTTATCTTCCAGGTCACTTATCCATTCTTCTCCCTCAGTTATTGTGCTGTTGATTCTTTCTAGAGAATTTTTAATTTTATTTATTGTGCTGTTCATCAAAATAAATGATGCTCTTTAGTTGCTCTTTCGTTCTTCTAGGTCCTTGTTAAACGTTTCTTGTATTTTCTCCATTCTATTTCCAAGATTGTGGATCATCTTTACTATCATTACTCTGAATTCTTTTTCAGGTAGACTGCCTAGTTCCTCTTTATTTGTTTGGTCTGGTGGGCTTTTATCTTGCTCCTTCATCTGCTGTGTGTTTCTCTGTCTTCTCATTCTGCTTAACTTACTGTGTTTGGCATCTCCTTTTCACAGGCTGCAGGTTCGTAGTTCCCATTGTTTTTGGTGTCTGCCCCCAGTTGCTAAGATTGGTTCAGTGAGTTGTGTAGGCTTCCTGGTGGAGGGGACAGGTGCCTGTGTTCTGGAGGATGAGGCTGGATCTTGTCTTTCTGGTGGGCAGGACTGTGTCTGTGACCTTACTATGATTTTAGGCAGCCTCTCTGCTAATGGGTGGGGTTGTGTTCCTATCTTGCTAGTTGTTTGGCATAGGGTGTATAGCACTGTAGCTTGCTGGTTGTTGAGTGGAGCTGGGTCCTAGCGTTAAGATGGGGATCTCTGGGAGAGCTTTTGCCTTTTGATATTATGTGGACCCAGGAGCTCTCTGGTGGACCAATGTCCTGAACTCGACTCTCCCACCTAGAGGCACAGGCTGACACTGGGCAGAGCACCAAGACCCTGTCAGCCACATAGCTCAGAAGAAAAGGGAGAAAAAGAAAGAAAGAAAAATAATAATAAAATAAAGTTATTAAAATAAAAAAATATATTAAAAATTAAAAATTCATAAAAAAGAAAGAAAGAAGAGAGCAACCAGACCAATAAACAAATCCACCAATGATAACAAGCGTTAAAAACTATACTAAAAAAAAAAAAAGGACAGACAGAACCCTAGGACAAATGGTAAAAGCAAAGCTATACAGACAAAATCACTCAAAGAAGCAGACACATACACACTCACAAAAAGAGAAAAAGGAGGGCTTCCCTGGTGGCACAGTGGTTGAGAGTCTGCCTGCTAATGCAGGGGACATGGGTTCGAGCCCTTGTCTGAGAGAATCCCACATGCCGTGGAGCAACTAGGCCCATGAGCCACAACTACTGAGCCTGCGCATCTGGAGCCTGTGCTCCGCACAGGGAGGCCACGATAGTGAGAGGCCCGCGCGCCGTGCTGAAGAGTGGCCCCCACTTGCCACAACTAGAGAAAGCCCTCGCACAGAAACAAAGACCCAACACAGCAAAAATTAATTAATTAATTAATAAACTCCTACCCCCAACATCTGTAAAAAAAAAGGGAGAGAAAAAGGAAAAATATTTATATATCTGAGACAGTCATAGCTGTTTTTAGGATTCAAGACAGAGATTCAGGGAACAATGCAAAGATGGCATGCTCCATCCAAGACAATCTCCCCTTTGTCCTGAAGCCATCTGTAGAGAATTACTACACCCTGGTAACCGATAGCCCTCTGGTGGTCGCCTTGGCATCGGTGTCGTCGCTCTTCCTCTTCTTGGTGCTGGTGTTCTTTGCGGTGCAGCTGGGCAGGCCCCAGTGTTCTTTACACCACTACAAAAAGTAAGTTTAGTAAGAGATTAAGACATTTCTGGTTCTTTCTGTCTGTAGATTGAGGGACAAACCACTGTGTTCAAAACTTACATGGATTACTTTTCTTCTTTCAGTGTGTTTATTTATTTGAAATACAGTTGGATTCATTTACTTCCATTTGAACTCAGTTTTACAGCTCCCTCCATCCTGGTTGATTTAATACTAGTTTTTTAAAAAATATATAGAATATTAACATAATTCCCAAAGTCAAACTACATAAAAGGTACACTCAGAGAGGCATCACTCTCCTAAACTTCCCTCTGGCCTCTGTCCCCCACTACCCCTTTGTAGATAACCAATTTCAGTAGTTTCTAGTTTATCTTTCCTTTGTGTCTTTTGAAAAAAAATAAGCAGATATCGTTATGTTTTCTTTTCCCTTCTTTCTTACGTAAAAGGTAGTATACTGTATGCTCTTTTTTGCATTTTGCTTTTGTCACTTAGTGTATCCTGAAAATCACTTCATATAAGTTCAAAGAGATCTTCCTCACTCATTTCACAGTTGCGTGGATGTGGATCCACTGGATGGATGTTTCTGAGTTTATTCAACCAATCTCTCATGCTTTGACAGTTAGATACTTTCCTATATTTTGCAGTCACAAATCATGCTGCTGTGAACCACGTGTACTTACGTATTTCCATGTGGTTGAGGTGTATGCTCAGGGTAAGTTCCTGTAGTTTGGTTACTGGGTAGAGGGTAAAAGTGTACGTAGTTTTCTTCAGTGTGACAAATTCTTCTTCATGGGGTCTTGCGTCCTGCAATCCCACCAGCAATGTCTCAGACCACCTATTTCCCCACAGCCTCGCCAACAGAACAGATTATCAAAAGACTGGATTTTTGCCTATCTGATGAGTGAGAAATGATATCCATATCTCAGTGTAGTTTTAATTTGCACTTCTCTTAATACTTTCACTTGTTTAAGGGCTATTGTTATATCATTTTGTGTGTGTGAATTGTCTGTTTTATCTTTGGCACATTTTTCTACAGAGAAAAGTCTTCAAGAATTCTTTTAAGATTAAAAACATTTTTTAATATTTTTTTCTTTCTGTTTTTATTCTTTATATATTAGGGATATCTCATTTTATTATTGCTGTGTAGCATCTACCTCCTCTGTGCCAGGCACCATACTAGGGACTAGGAATCCTATACCTGGATGGTCATAGTTTAGAATGAGAGAAGAATTTGACACAATGTCCTAAAAGTTATAATAGAGACATGAAAAGGGTAGGAGGAACTTCTGTGCCTGATGGAATCCAGGAAGGTTTCACAGAGGTGGTGAACTTTAGAAAACTATCAAAATTCCAAAACGTAGAAGGGCAAACAGACACAGGTGGGGAAAGACTGGGGGAGAGGAAGACATGGCCCAGGCTCCAGGGCCCTTTCCAGCACCTTCTTACCCCCTAGGCTTGGAGGGTGAGCCTAGACTCCTCCCACCTAGCCCTCTTCCTGGGCCATCCCAGTGTCCTTCCATGAGTCATAGTTCTGCCAGCTGCCACAGCTACTCTCGTACCCAAGTTGGTTACACTAGTAGTGGGGGGGAGGGTGGAATTTTGTTCTTTACCTCTTTAGACCCAACTGCTCAGCTGTTTCAGACACAATTGGGCTTGCTGCCTTGTTTGTGGGCCTGAAGACATGTGTGTGTGGGGGGGGGCAGGGGGCATATGCCCAGGAACACCCACAAGGAGTGTAATCTATTACCAAGAGGTCATGTTTCCTCCACATGCCTACAACCTGTGGGTTTGTAGCTAAAATTAGGACTCGCCTTCCCTCTGCCACCTGAGACTCCCGCCATCCCAAGCTGGGGAGGTTCACATTCCTGTCTCCCCTGCCTCTCCACCCAGGAAAGGGAGGGGACTCACGGATTCGCTGGGCAGGGAGGGACAGTCTATCAGAGGCTTGACCTGAAATGGTCAGGGAAGGCTTGCAGGCAGACATGGGGTCTGAACTAGACTGTGAAAGACAAGTGGGATTTAGAGAAGCTGGAGAGGCAGTAGGGAGTGTGAACAACCCGAGGAAAAGAAATGGATCCAGCGCCCATCACAGAGTGCACAGTGAGGAAGGTCCATGGGAGCTATGGAGATGGAAGGTGAGACAGACACCAGCAGGTGCAAGCTGCTTATGCTGGGAGGGCAGGTGGACTGCGGTTATAAGTTGACTTGAGATGTGAAGGGGCTTGAACACAATAGAAATCCATTTCTCCCTCTCTCTCTCATCTCCTCTTGGTCCCACTGCCTTCTCCCTCTGTCTCCTCTGCATAGGGCACCTTTCTAGCAGATTTCGTATTTTTTACACATGTACCTTCTTGTTTGGGCCCCATATAATTTTAATGAATGCAAATGAGTTGTGTTACGGATCTCCCTCTCTGACTTTTTTCTCTCGGCTCTGTTTTAAGCTCCTCCATTTGGCTGTCTGTACATCAAATCTGTTACTTGTGACTGCCGCGTGCAGGGAGGCATCACACACATCTGAGGATAGAACAGGGAGCCTGGTGGCCAGCACACAGGACCTGTGAGCGCCCAGCGGCGGGGTGGGCGCGGTATGTTACCTGAAAGGGCACAGCCCGTAGGCCCTTGGACATTAGATTTGTCTCATCTAATCTCCAGGAGGGTGCAGCTCCTTAGCCGCATTACCAAATGGCTGCTGTGGCTGCCATGTGTCCCAGTCCATCTAATTAAGCTTGGATTAATTTCAGAGGTGTTGGCCTTCTGACCCCAGGGTGTGGGGCAGAGAAGGCCTGGCGCTGGATCCACGTCCAAGCATCCAGGAGGGCCTCACAGGCCAGGAGCTTCCTGGCAGGGTGGGCATCGAAGAAGGCCATGCCTCAGTCCCTACTGCCCACCTGCCAAGGGCCCAACAGGAGTAGAAAACAGAGTACTGATCAAGTGCTGACTCTGCCCTGACTGGCTTCAGGAGGGGAGGGCGCCGTGTGGGCCTCATGGCTGAGGAGACCTTCCCTTGTAGAACTCGCTTCCTCAGCCCTAGGGGCCCCCAGAGGCACCACGAGGAGGGTGCCAATCCCCCAGTCCCTCCCCAGTCTGAGCACTTGAGTGAGAACATTTGAAGAAAGGGTTCTGCTGCCATTTGAAAATCACTCCAAGGCATCGCCTGGTCTTAGATGAACTGCATCTGGTCCTCGACACCTTCATGAAATGAGTTTAAGCCCCTTTCCTAATGAGCAGGCACTTTGGTAGTGTGCAGACCTGAGCACCTGGGGGGTCAGGGCTGCCAGACAAGAGGGAAAAGGGGAGAAAGGGACGCCTGTAAAGAACTGCCTCCTTCAGCGTTCCCACCGCCCCTTACCCCCCAGCTCATGTCCCTTCTCTGGTTCCAGTCTTCCCACCTGTTCCGGCTGACAAGGGAAGACTGTCTGTGGGCTCTCACCACTCCTGGGACAGCCCCCAGCTGCCCACAGAAGGGATGGGAATGGATGACACCGAGACTCATCCCCCAAACCCGTCTCCCCAGCTTCAGACAAAAGAGGGTGATCGCAGCAGAGCTGGAAGGAGATTCAAGCTGGACTGGAATTCAAGATGAGCCTCTGGCCTCTGGCCTTTGGCATCTTGCCTCCTGCCTCCTCACTTACACCTTTCTCTTCACCTGTGGCTGATGTCAACGAAGGAAATTTATGTTAGCGCGGCTAACATTTTTGAGCGGTACGTGTCTAATTCTTTAGGTGCTAAGTGCTTTATGTGCATTATCACATTTAAGGTAAGGTGCTTCGATTACTTCCATTTTTTAGATAAGTAGGCAGATTCCAAGGTCAAGCGACTTGCCAGGGTCACATGCCTTGAGAGGAGGTGGGTCAGCCGTTCACCCCAGGCGGCCTGGCTTTCAGCTCTACTCCATGCTCCTCTAGGGGCGGGTGGCTCCATACAGTGGTGAGCAGGTCTGGGCCCCCCGAAGACTCCCATTTACTCCCATGAGCCCCTCAGGCCATGGTTCTCATCCGAAAAGTGGGTGGGTATCAGATTTGCCTGCGAACTTTTCCAAAATGTCCCTGTCCTCTCCCTTCTCCGGCTTGTATCAGGATAGGCTTGCGTGAGGTGCACAGCACATAAGTGGCAAAAGCTCCCCCAGTGATTCCAGTGCTGTCCCTGCCGGTCCCCAGGCCTGCAGCCCGGGGACCTGTGCCCATCAGGCCCCTGGGAGAAGCAGCCTCAATCCCATCTCATGTTTTGAAGGAGCCCCAAGGCTGCTGCGGCTTCTCACACCTTTCCCATAGACCAGAGGTTCTGCCCATTTCCAAGCCGGGCAGAAGTGTGCAGATGTGACCACATAATCACACATGCCCAGCACTAAGAAGCATGGGGCACGGGGTGCAGAGAAAGAGGATTCAGCCCACAGAGATTTAACTTCTGGACCCCATGCCTAGCCCAGCGCTCCCCTCACCTCACCAAGCCCAGCCCATAGCATGGACTGGAGTTATTCCACCTACTTGTGCATAAATGTGAACATTTCCATAATTAAAAATTGGGTTTTATTCCGAATGGTTTGCAGTAAGGATCAGATGAAACACTGGATGTCATGTGCTTTGCCTGTGCAGGCGTGAGGCCTGACAGCCGGATTATCTGGCTCATCTCTTAATTCTCCCTGGAAGAGTGTCTGGTGGAAGCTCAGGGCAACAGCCCTCATTGGGAGGAAAGACACGGAGGCCCAACGAGAGTCACAAAGTCCTGCATCTGTGGGGCAGGGACAGAGGGGCCTGAAGCTTACACAGGGTGGTTATTTTGTTTGTACGTTTGTTTTGGTTGAAGGGGGGCTCTGTAAGAAAAAGAATACAAAATAACAAAAACACAATTAAAATGAGTACAAACCTGAAAATTTATCTAGAATGAGGAAAAAAGCATACTAAATTACAAATATTAAAAAGCCAGGGCTCCCTGGTTGCACAGTGGTTGAGGGTCCACCTGCCGATGCAGGGGACGCAGGTTCGTGCCCCGGTCCTGGAGGGTTCCACATGCTGCGGAGCGGCTGGGCCCGTGAGCCATGGCCGCTGGGCCTGCGCGTCCGGAGCCTGTACTCTGCAACGGGAGAGGCCACAGCAGT
>NW_006792448.1:4961747-4975048 GCF_000442215.2 Lipotes vexillifer
CGCCTGCGCGTCCGGGGCCTGTACTCTATAACGCGAGAGCCCACAACAGTGAGAGGCCCACGTACCGCAAAAAAAAAAAAAAAAAAATGCCAAGAGGGGACTTCCCTGGCGGTCCAGTAGTTAAGACTCCGTGCTTCCACTGCAGGGAACATGGGTTTGATCCCTGGTTGGGGAACTAAGGTCCTGCATGCCACACGGTGCAGCCAAAAAAGAAAAAGGAAAAAAAAGCCGAGAAGTACCACAAACATCACAAAATCCAGAAAAATAACAGAACATTTTAATTAATTTGCAGCCCAATCCACCTCTATTGTATTTCTTTTTTTTTTTTTTTTTTTTTTTTTTTTTTTTTTTTTTTTTTTTTTTTTTTTTTTTTTTTTTTTTTTTTTTTTTTTTTTTTTTTTAAGTTTATTTGGCTGCGCCGGGTCTTAGTTGCGGCACATGGGATCTTTAGTTGCATGCAGCATGTATGCAGGATCTAGTTCCCTGACCAGGGATCGAACCCAGGCTCCCCTACATTGGGAGCGAAGAGTCTTAACCACTGGACCACCAGGGAAGTCCCTCCACTGTGCTTCCATCTTTTTTTGGCTGTATACTCTTTGAATACCTCTTCCTGAGACAATTCTGTAACTGTTTTGTTTTCCACAGAGAAAATGGAAAGATAGCCTAGACTTTCCTCTAACGTGGCTGATCCAAACTTGTTTTTTCATTATGGATAGTTTAGAAAATGTTCACATTCACAAATTATTATTGGTATTGTCATGTAAATGTTTGGGATTGTTGCTAAATTTGGGGAAAACCTCTATCAGTTTCTTTTGTATGTAAACTATAGGAATTCAGGGCATTTCAAGTTTTCTTGTTCAAATCAGCCAAAAAATTAAACACCAAAAATCTGATAAATTCTATTTCATGTGATTCCCATTTTGAAAAAGAGTGTGTATTATGTTAAAAAAAAAATCATTATTCATGAAACTTGTTAAAGATGGTCAGGAAGACTTTATTCAAGGGGGGCTGGCTACTACAATGGAGTTTGTAGAAGGGAGAGAGAGATCAGGCTCAACTCTGAATACAGCAAGGAAAGTGGGATGTATAGCCAAGGAACAGGGTGTTGGTCAGTGGATGGAAAATTACTAAGAGGAAGCATCAGGGGGAGGGGTTTCTTGCAGAAGGCAGGACAGGGTGATCAGACATCAGTGGGGGATGCTGGAGGACGAGGGTGATCAGATAAGGAGGGGCGGATTCTGGCTAAACTGACTGGACTAGTAGGATTCTTGTTAAAACTGGGCAATGCAGAGACAAACACAGAAGCCCAATAGTCAGGGCCCAGTTGATAAGGGAATTCAGAGGAACCTGACTAGAGTTTGGTCAAGGAGAGAATCTTTTATCAATTCTAGGATTGCACTTCCATTTTGAATAGGAATTGATAAGAACAAAAGTTTTGATTTTGAAGATCAGAAGAATGTTCCCCAGACTAGCTACCGGCTTCATCATTTCAAAGTTTATTCTCCTACAGTGCCCACGTGTTCACAGCCCAGCCTCAGGGGGACACACTTAGTGTGATACAATCTCTGGCCCTGCACCTTTCACAGTGAGCCACAGGAATATTCCCAGTAGCCATTTCTACACCAGCATGACCAGCAATGAGCTAACGACAGTCAGTGCTCCATATTCTCAGCCTCCACATCCTCAAATTCTACCAACTGCTAATCAAAATATTTGAAAAAAATTTTCCAGAAAGTTCCAAAAGGCAAAACTTGAATTTGCCACACACCGAGCAACTATTTAAATATATTTTATTTACAACTATTTACATAGCATTTAAGTTGTATTAGGTATTATAAGTGATCTGGAGATGATTTAAAATATATGGGAGGATGTTTGTAGGTTATATGCGATTACTACACCATTTTATGTAAGAGATTTGAGCATCCCCACGGATACAGAGGGGTGACTGTATACATGAAGTGACTGCAAGCCCTTCTTCCACCACATTCTGATTTACTTGCCACATGTTTGTTGAGTGCCTGCTGTGCACTCCGCCCTGTTCAAAGTGCTGAAAAAGACCCTTAGTGCAACTGCAAGGCAAGAAAAGACTACCTCTAAGTATCACTAGAATTTCGATTCTCACCACCCCAACTCCTGAGACTCAGAACATCTCACCTAGATTTGCAGGGACCATCTAATAGGACATTTTATCCCCACGTTATCTTCTAGTGTGTCCTGCACTCAGCTTTCAAAGGACCTAATTGCATCAGGCACATAGCACAGTGTCTGGCATACAGATAGGCCTTAATAAATGACACTCGACTGAATGAATGAATCAGCAAGTGAGTATCACTCCCTTAAGGACTCCATAAGGCTTCCTACTGTGATAATGCTTTTCTGTGAGTTTTGCAGTTTCAGATACTGTATTCTGTCCTCTCATCCCCACAAATAGGCTGTTATCTGTCCAATTATCAGTCCTAGTTTGGCCCAGCAAATAGTCATTTGCTGACCCTGCCATTGCCATTGTAGTGACCATCAAACCTAAACAGTCTACCTGACTTTCAAGGCCTTCTACAATCAACCCCGCCCTAAATATTTATCTAGACTCTTCCCTCTTACCCCCTCCCTAGTTTACTGTTTCAGCAAAGAAAGTAGCCTCGGACTTCCCTGGCAGTCCAACGGTTATGACTCCGTGCTACCAAAGTGAGGGGCACAGGTTTGATCCCTGGTTGGGGAACTAAGATCTCACATGCTGCACGGTGCGGCCAAAAAATTAAGAAAAAAGAAAAAAGAAAGTAGCCTCACACATGTAAGAGACACATTTACTTTACTTTAATATGACATTGACTGTATTTTAAACAGGTCAATTGTAGAAAAGTTGGGAAAACCAAAACAAACCAAAGCACAGTACAAACATTAATGTTCATTTTCTTGCCATCTCTTTTCAACGAACACATGCTTAACTTTCTGCTTTCAACGAAGTTGAGAGCACAGCATTTTGCAACACGCTCTCTTCTCTCAGTGATAACACATTTCCTTCTGCCTCCATGTCTTCACCTACAGATACACAAATCTGAGAGGTGAAAGGGACCGGAGCAGGGCAAGGGGTCTTCGTTAACATTCAGAGAAGAGGGTGCCTAAGAACCAGCTTCTGCATTTAAATACCCCTGACGTGTGGGAACCTCTCCCTCCCAAGGCAGCCTGTTCACTGGGGGGCGCTTCTCTGACAGCGCTTTCGTTCTTGGTGAGCAGAGACGGGCCTCTGGGAGGCTCTGTGTTCTAGTTCTGCTCTCTGGAACACTACAGGAGAGCCTACACGTTCTTCCTGTTAGCCCGTCCACTCTTCAAAGACTGATACAGCATGAACCCTTTTCTAGGTTCAACAATCCTGAACTCTCCTCATCTTAGGTATCCCCTGAATTCCCATTCTCACCATCATTCTTAGTCATACTATTAAACTATGCCATTCAGGGAAAATTACATGTATCTTTTAGGTACAGCCTCCTGATCTATAATTTCCAGCTTCTCTACCATGAGCTTATATTATCCCATTGGAAATAAAACATTTAACATAAAATGTGATTTCTCTGCTGTTCTGCTATTGTTTTTTGCTCCTAATTAGCTGAATCCTGAAGTGTCACAATGACTCTACTGTGTCCTCCCTCCCACCACGTGTTCCTCTGGCTCTTCAGTGGCTGGACCAGAGCCCCGTGGCTGCCACCAGGGACAGAGCTCCAGGTTGACAGCCATCCACTGGTCCAGCTCTTGGGGCAAAACTGTTCATACTGTTACAGACCTCACCTCACTCTGCCTCACCTTGCTCACGAGTCTCTCTCATGTCCACACGGACAGCAAGGGAAGCTTCGCTCAGTGCTTGCCAAGATAACCTTTGCTTTTCCTAACATGCTAACAATAAATATGTTGAACGATTGAAAAAAAAAATCCTTTGGTAATGGGGATTTGGGTTTGACATGATTTAATGAATTAATTCTGGAATGAGTATGGTTCTCTGTAAAGTGCTCCCACACCATCTGTTTAATAATTCTAGAATGCTGTTGGGTGACATTAAGCTTATGTCCCAGGAAGCATATTATTCTCTTTTTGAAAATCAGGACACTTTGCTCCCTCTGGCTGGTTAGTCCTTCTTCTCTTCTCTAACCCATCCTACAAGTCCGGTCTCTTCAGGCCAATCAGGATCATTCAGTGGACTCACCCTTTCCTGAACTC
This sequence comes from Lipotes vexillifer, assembly GCF_000442215.2. Taxonomy (NCBI): domain Eukaryota; kingdom Metazoa; phylum Chordata; class Mammalia; order Artiodactyla; family Lipotidae; genus Lipotes; species Lipotes vexillifer. The sequence continues at coordinate 4,965,957 of NW_006792448.1, forward strand.
CTGTGATGACTCATAACCAGAAGGAAACAGCAGCAAATAGCAATAGCTACCACTTATTAGAGCTTGTTCTGTGCCATACACTTGGCTAAAAGACTTTACATTCTTTATCATGTGTATCAATTAATCACTGTATCATACTTTTGAATATATATAAACTTTTAATCACCTGAATAACAGGTGCTATTACCACCCCCATTTAGCAGATGAGGAAACTGAGATTTAGAGAAGTTTAGGTTCCTGTGTTGCTCAGTGTCCCTTAGCTGGTGAACAAGCTCAGGTTTGTCTGGGTCCAAGGTCTGAGCTCTCACTTCCTATCCCCCAGGTATTAGCATCTGTGTTACACAATTTAGCCCTTCATGTTGTACCATTCTCTTATTGTTTCTGGAACTTTGGTCTTAATATTTCTGGCACCTCCTGGGCAGCACCTAACATGGCCTTAGGCACAGTCAGTGGGTCCTTAGCAGCTAACTGGTTGTTCTTGAACACTGCCCCTGGTTCTGTCCCTTGCTGGGAGCTGGCAGCATCCGTCACCTCCACGGCCAGCCGCTGGGAGAAGCTGCCTTGGAGGGGGCTGGGCAGGGATGCACCAAGGGCCCAGCTGTCTCCACCTCTCACTTCAGGATGAAGAAGGGACCACATCACAGAAAGCAGAGGGATGTGCCCAGCCCCCTAAGACCCTAGGAGGATGACACTCTCAAGTTTCCACCTTCTGTTCTCTCCCACTGAGCCTCTAAGGGCCCAAGGCCTCAGCTGACAATTCTGATAACCTAATTCTCAACAAGGCCTTCCTGGCCAGTAATTGAATTCTGTGTTTTCCTCCCAACCCAATCAGGGGGCCTTACCCGCACATCTGCACGGCAAAACACTGGGCCAGTCTTGGTGGGACAGGCAGAGGCGTGCAGACCCTCCCTCAGACTCCAGGTGCTTCTGTTTCAGGTGCCACAGGTGCAGGCCTGACAAGAGGACTGAGTGGCACGTCTGGGACGCTGTCCTTTGCAGGACAGTCACTGTGCTTAGGAGGGCTTCAAGGACACAAGCCCTGGAGTGTGTCTGTGGAGGAGGATGGACTGAAGGCAGGATTCCGACAGGGAGGAGAGGGGGAGGCATGGGCCAAGGCCTGGGGGTGGGAACACGCATGACACATTCAGAGACAAGAAGTCAACCCGCCTGGACGGTCCTTCAGGGCCTTCAGCCGAGGAATGACTCTAAGATGCCCAAACCGTTATCAGGAAGTATGTGTGTGGTGGGAGGCGAGGCGGGCGCCACGGTGTCAAAAGGCCCGCTCTGACCGTGCCGAACTCTAGCCCTCGGTCTACAGAGCAGAGAGGAAACCTAGTGGTAGGGCTGGGTGTAGGGGGTTCCCCAACTCTGCACACAGACCACCCAGTTTGTCGAGCCCAGAAATGGGCCACCTCCTCACCTCTAAGTCCTGCCTATTTCACCATCTTGACAGGTCTTCTTTCATCCTTCTGGCAGGCGGGCCACCGTCACATCTGACCTGTGTGGTGGCGACGGGCCCCCTCCCTGACCCCTCTCCTCCAGGCATGTTGTTCTCTAGCACATTCTCCACAAACATCTCCACACGCCTCCCCCACACTGACACTCTCCAGTGGCTTCCCAGGGCCTTCAGGTCAAGAGCATGGTGATAACGCCTTCTGTGGCTTTGTTCCCCCATCTCTCCAGTGTCACGTCTTATCACACTAAGCTCCCAAGATATGGGGTCGCTGTGAGGATTAAGCACATACAAGAAACCTCACTTCTTACTGTTGGGAAGACTTGCCTGGGGTCACACTAGCCAGTAAGTGTGCAGTGTGATTCACACCCAGATGGCTTGTCTCCAGAGCCCAGCTTCTTCAAACTAGATTACGGTCCCTTTGGAAACTTCTATGGGCACCAGGAACCCCCATCAGCCCTCCATCCCAAGTTTACACACAAGCCCCCACTCCTTTAAGGCTTCTGCCTACATGGCACCTCCTCCAGGGAGCTTTCTCAGATGCCCCACCCCATAGGTTTGGCTGGGGGCAGTGGTTGCCCTACTTTGCTACACCTTGGAATCACCTGGGAATCTTTTTTCAAACTACTGATACCTGACTCCCACTCCCAGATGTGATCGGATTGGTTCTGGGTGCCCCCAAGATGACTCTAAGGTGCGGCAAAGTCAGGTAACTGCCGGCAGTCGCTCTCGAATTGGAATATGCATCAGCATTGCCAGGAGGGCTTATTAAACAGATAGCCAGGCCCACCCCCAGTTTCTGATTCCATATACCTGGGTTAAGACCAGAGAACGTGCATTTCGAACAAGTTCCTGAGCTCTGCTGCTGCCCTGGGATCATGCTTGGAGAGGCCCTAAGCTAAGGAGTCCTCCAGATACCCATGTGTTCCCAGAGTGCTCAGTGATCATCACCACCTCTGCACCCATCGCATCTGTTGTCATCATCTGTGTGCTTCTTGGCCACCTTGGCCAGGCCAGGAGCTTTCTACTCCATTATCTTCAGTGACAGGTGTCAACACATGTTAAATCAATGAACCCACGACACACCGGGCAAGCTTTGACTGGCACTCTGCAGCCATCCTTGCTTCTGAGCAGGAAAGGAGCTGTTATTATAACCAGTGCTGTCTTTTACTGAGCACAGAGGGGTGGAGTAAGTCATTCAGGCCACAGACGGAGAAAAGGGCAGAGCTGGGATCACACGTGGCAGACCCAGGCCCACACTTTCAACGGCTGTACCGAGGGGTCCTTTCCTAGGTGACCCCTAATCTCCCCACCCCCTGCTGTCCCCACTCCCCCATCTTAGATTCCCAGTGAGTTTCGGAGTATAGGTCTCCATCTGTTGGTAGGTGTGAGCGGTAGTTTTCAAATGATCTAATCCAGGACAGAACTGAACAAACTAGATCAGAATGCACCCAGGTAGTAAGAGTAAGTATTGTTTAGCAAAATACACGTGCACGGAGACCTATACTGGGTCGTGAGGTAAAATGCATGTCTTACTGTGGATCATGGTCCAAAAAGTCTGCAAATCCCTTTCTTGGAGGCAGAGTCTCCATCAAATCTCCGTCTGCGGCTCTCAGCCCGAGAAGAGCTAGGCCGGCCCCTGCTGGTCACTGCCAGTATTGCACCAGGAGCCTCCACCGCCGTGAGCTTGGGGGTGGCCTAGCCCTGACTTGGTGAGTAGGTGTCGAAAGCAGCGCCAATTGCCTCATGGGAGTTCAAAATACAAAAAAAAATTTTCAATAAAAAATGTAATGAGGGCTTCCCTGGTAGCACAGTGGTTGAGAGTCCGCCTGCCGACGCAGGGAACACGGGTTCGTGCCCGGGTCCGGGAAGATCCCACATGCCGCAGAGCGGCTGGGCCCCTGAGCCATGGATAAAAAGAAATGAACTTGAGTTATTTGTAGTGAGGTGGATGGACCAAGAGTCTGTCATACAGAATGAAGTAAGTCAGAAAGAGAAAAACAGTTATCATATGCTAACTGAGAGGCCCGCGTACCGCAAAAAAAAAAAAAAAATGTAATGAAATGTTATCAGTTCCACACTGTCTTCCCTGTGCTCTGACCGCTCTCATCTCCCCAGGGAGAGCGGAAGCTCTTGGGGGCACGCTGGGATCTTGCGTCCCACCCGAGACACTTGGGAGGTGCGGTGCTCCACTCCCACTTGCTGACTGATTGGCCAGTACTGAAGAAGGAAGTTGTCTAGGGTCACCAAACACTTAGCTAATAATTCTGAGCACCCAGGCAAGAAATGGGTTGCAAAAGCAGAGGGAGACGTGGCATCTAGAACACATTAAGTAGCTACTATGAGGCAGATATTCATAGATCCTATTTCATCAAGTCTTTGCTCCTCCCTTATTATCCTCACTTTACAGACGAGAACACTGGGGCTTAAGATCACAAGGCTGATGAGGAACAAGTTCCAGAAGCTGGGCCTGCTGAATTCTAGGCCAGCACACCTGGAGACAGAGGAGGAAGTCGAGGTAATTGGGACCCTTTTCCCAGCCGGGCCTCCTCTTCGCCTCTAGCCTTGCTCCCAGCTTCTTCCTGCGCTGTCGCTGGAGGAGCTGATACCTTACAAGGTGACACAATAGTCTTGAAGCATGGGGCTTTCCTGGTTTAGAGTGAGTCACTGTCATGGGTTTGGGCATAAATCTTAGAGGTCCCCAAAATCTCTAAGACTGAATCTGCAGTCTTACAGAAAGCACATTTTCACAATTTTAAGCCATACCCATTTTCTGCTGGAGGATGAATCTGTCTAAGAGAAGCATTCTTGTCTACTGTGCACCAGGATGATTTGGGCTACGCCTGTTTGGGAGCTCAGGAGGGCTGAGTATACGGGGGGAGAAGGATTTGGAGATGAGGGCAATTTGCAGGAGACAGATGAGGAGCAGGGAAGGCAAGAGGAGGAGCAAAGCGCTTACCAAATGGCGCAGGTGTGGGCACCGCGAGAACCCAGACGTAGCCACACGCCCAAATGCCTGGTGTGGGGTCATTTCTGCAGAATGAGAGGAGTTCATGTTCAAGCTTAAATCCATGGCAGAACAGGGCATGCACATACAGACACAGGAACCAAGAGACAGAGGTGACCCCCAAAACCTAAAACCCAAGTCCGTAAACATCTTGAAGGGAACTTGGGATTTCCACAGGCATTCCACAGAGGACAGGCTCAGCTGACATCCTGGGGGGACCTGAGTATCCTCAATAGCCTTGTGCTCACCTCTGAAAACTACCAGGCAAGAAAACAGACAAACTCCCCAAGGAGACTTTTTTTTTTTTTTTTGGCTGCACCATGCAGCATACGGGATCTTAGTTCCCTAGCAGGGATCAAACCTGTGCCCCCTGCAGTGGAAGCGTGGAGTCCTAACCACTGGACTGCCAGGGAATTCCCCAAGGAGACTCCTTCGGGAGAGCAGAGCACTACAAATCGCAATGCACTAAATGACCATATATCATCAATCAACAAGTAGTTATGCATAGCCTGTTACCCCACTACCTCTCCCCTGCAGATGGCCCTTTCCAAATCCCTACTTGTTCTTTATCATCAGCCTCTACAGGGTGTTTGTCTTTCCAATATCTTCTTAAGCTCTTCCTCCACTCTATAGCTCCTTGTAGCTCATTCCAACACCCCTTCCTTTTGTTCATCTCAAAGCTCCTGGAAAGAGTCTGTCCTTGTCTTCACTAACTGCCTTCCAGTCCTCCTTTCCTGACTCCAAACTGACCTCTGCCCCCATACTGCTGATGAAACTACATTAGTCAATGTCCTTGTTGCTAAACTAAATGGAAAATTATCAGTTCCTACCTCTCCTGCCCCTCTGTAGCACTGACCTGCTGGCCCTTCTGGCTCTAGGAAACTCTGGCTTTCACAGCACTGCTCTCTCCTGGTTTTCTTCCTACCACAGCTCCTTTGTAATCTTCTCAGAACAGTTTCTTAACCTCAGCACTATTGACACTTGGGGTTGGACAATTCTTTGTTATGGAGATCTGACCTATGCATTGCAGGATGTTTAGCAGCATCCCTGACCTCTACTCACTAGATGCCAGTAGTAGCATCGATCTCCCATCCCCCACCCCGACATTGCGGACAACTAAAAATGACCTCAGGCATTGTCAAATGGCCCCTGGATGAGATCCACTGCCCTTGAAGGGTGCCTTTCTTCCACTGGCCATTTTTTTTTTTTTTTTTTTTTTTTTTTTTTTTTTTTTTTTTTTTGGAGGAGGGGAGGGGTGGCTGTGGTTTTTATCTGCCACCTTATGCTAATATGTAAGTCTACACCTCCAAAAGTCACACAGCCGCTGCCTGATGCCTATTTCCACTGGCTGTCTCTACAGCATGTCAAGTTCAGAGTGAACTCAGCCTCTTCCTCCCTGTCTTAGTTTAGATTCTCCCAGAAGCAGAGCCTGAGACAAGCACTCAGGTGCAGGCAGTTTAATTAGGAGGTGGTCTCATGAAACAGGAGGGAGGAATGGAGGAGGGAGAGCAAAGGAGGAAAAGCCAATACAAGGTCCAACATCAAAGTCACTGCTGTGAGCAGTGGGGGCTCAGTTCCACTGGGCTCTCCTAAGAAGCATGCGGAATGCCTCCCAGAATTGTCTAACCACCACCGCAGAAAATGTGAGGCTGGGCATTTATCCCCCGGCTAGGGCAGGTGAGGCAGGAGCATCCACCCACTGGCTTCCATCCTCCATGACAGAGGGTTGTTCCAGGGCCATTAGCTCCCCCAACTTCTGGGCTGTGTTTGTGCTATGCAAGCCAAACAGACCCCTGTGGCTTTGAAGAAGGCTCTAGAATAGATATAAGAATGGTGCACACATGTGCTTAAATTCGGGGTGCTCTCAGCATGAGTCTAAGCTCACAAAGGACTATCACAGCTGCAGCTAAAATCAGAGACTGATGAAGGGGATGTGATGCAGGGCACCCCAAATAGTCTATTCAATCTGCCCTCTGAACCACTCAGATCCACTGATGCCCCCACATTAAGTCTATTCAGTCACTGAGGTCTCAAGGTAGTGGCCAGCCGTAATTGTTCCAACGAAAATGCTTTGTACAGGAGAGTTAGTGGGACAAGTTACAACCCAACTCACAGCTGCAGCAGGTCTAGAGGCTGACACTGCTTATCATGGTCTTCCTTCTCCACTACCTATTCCAGATTTTCCTCATTATCAGCTGGTCTAGGTTGCTTGCCTGATGGGGTGACTCAGATCTACATCCCTGAGAGGGCTGAGACCTCAATGGACTTGGCCTTGTCAGGCCATAGTTGTTGCAAGGGCCTATTCTTCTGAGGTCACCAGGCATGGAAGCCCTGAGTTCTAGACATATTCCTGAGTGAATCTCCTGAGTTCCAGACATCCCCTCACCTGGTACAAGTGGACCACTGAGAGTGATGGGGAGAGGGACCAATTCTACATCCACCTTTGATTCCTGGACCTGTGTATTCTAGCAACTGGGGACACAGTGCCATAGATCAGCTCTATTCTGGATGACAGCACCTATACCTAGTGTCATCCTTGAGCTGGGACATTACCTGAGTTTTTTTTTTTTTTTTTTTTTTGGAAAACCATTTAAAAATTTATTGAAAATTAGCAATAAAGATTTCTTAATGTTAAAAAACACAATTTCCCCAATAAACTGCTACTTTAATGTGTAACTTTATACCAAAATTAAAATTTTATGCATAAACTAAAAGGTTTTTAATTGATGTGAATGTGTCCCAGTGCAGGGTCAATAGATGTCTTCATCTTAGAGATGGTTCCCTTCTCCACTGTTGTAATTAGTGAGGGTTGGTCACCTTCCAAGCTGAATCGTATCTGACATGAAATCTGTACAAACTACTTTCCAAGTTTAACCACAAGGTAGCAAGTTAGCTCTTTCTAGATGTATTTATCTTACTGCACAATGACTTGCATTTTATGGCTTCTAAATGAGGCATTTGTGACCAGGAAATCCAGCTCAGCGACAAGGGAGACAGACAAACTCTTATACCTATCCCTGCTGGTGTTAGGGAGAGTCAAAGTTTATTACACGGGGCTGACATGTCAGAGACTCAGGGCAAACGCAGAGAATCTTCTCAAGCCCTAAGGTCTGGATCCACTAATGAATGGGCTACAGCCTGGTGAGTTGTCGTAACTCCTCACATCTCTTCTTCATGACCTTGTCGCCTTCTGTAAAATACAGCCTTTCCCACTGATAGAGAAGTTCCAAAGACACCATAAGATCCTTGGCATCTGGGTGCTCAGGATGTACACAGCATCATGATTTCCTTCCTCAACTGGTTATGAAAAAAGACAGCCTCCAAAACATTAGCTGAGTTTTTTACAAACCATTCCATCATCCTATTAGGTCCACGGCTTCCAGCGATTTGGTATATACCAGACCTGTGGATTCTGTGATCACGTACCCATTGTCACACTTCCTTTGCTGTCAGATGGGGCTCTTAGTCAGATGTGATGTTATGAGGCATCATATGTAAATAAATCAGGTACTTTGTGAACCCTCAGATGAACGCTAGAATAGGTATCAATCCCAGGAAGGTGGATTCGCTGCTCTTTCCAAGGTGGAAGGGGCCCAATGTAATGAACTGTCATCAGGTAGCTGGCTGGTCAAGGACTCAGGGCCTGTCTCTGTGCTGACAGACCAGTCAGCAATGGCAGTGACCAGAGCCACCTTGAGAGGGAGCTCACGCTGTTGGGCCCATGCCTAGCCTCCATGCCTCACCATGGCTACCCTATTCATGGGCTCATCATGCAAGCCCCGGATGGCTGAGGTCAAGGCTGACCTCCACAGGGCATCATGCTGTTCAGTACCTCCTCTGTGCTGGGTGCTCCTGACAAACATTAGCAGAAACATAATAAAGACCCACACGCTTTGTGGCCACTCCCATAGGATCACTCACATGGCTGCTTCCCCAGACCTCCTTGTCTCTCTTCTCTTTTTCCTTTCAGGCCTGGCCGACCAACCAAGCCCTTTGTCACTGCTCAAAATACATATCCTTATGGAATACAGACTTCTCCCTCTAGACCACACTGATGGACAGGTATACTTCTAGAAGTTCTGCCCACTGGGAGAGGTTCCATTAACCACTGTCCTTCAGGGCTACCCTGACTGGGGCTTTAGTGAAACCAGCAGCCTATTTTTGGCTAACACCAACACATTGAACCAGGCCTGGGATCTTTCTTCCTCCAGCAGCTGGTCACAAGAAAATGCCTGGTGTGAACTGTGGGAGAGTCATCTATACAACAGGGGGGTTGCCTTGGAGGTCTGAGGAAGAAGCCTGTGCAGCTAGCCTATTTGTGCAGCTTACTTGTGCCCCTTGGCCTTTTGCCCAGTCCTAGATGTACTACTTTCATCTTAGATTGGACTGCCATTGGGCCTGCCTGGATTCATAATGTGAATGGTACAAAACCCAGCTCATGATAAGCAGTTGATGTTTTGGTCACTTGATGTTGCATGGTCAGGGCCCAAGAGCAAGCAGGGAGCTGCTTTACAAATGGTGAATAGCTCGCTGCTGCAGAAGGCATAGCCTTGCTCCAAAGCCTGTAGGATCCATAATACACCCCTCGTATTGGGGCTTGCCAGAGACTCCACACTGTACTCTAATCCACCA
>NW_006792448.1:4975118-5019150 GCF_000442215.2 Lipotes vexillifer
AGGAATGCCTCTAGCACCACTGGATTTGCTGTATTATAATGGTCCAAGCAGCAACGCAGCTTGCATTGTAGCCTGGGTTTGCTGCAGAGCCCTTCCCTGCTCTAAGTCGCTCAATGAATGGGCGGGAACGGTACTTCCAAATATGGTATGTATTGTGTCCCAAAGCCAGAGAGGTCCACCAAGTGCTACGTCTCCTTCTTAAGGCAGAGAGTACAAAGTGCAATAACCTGTCCTTGTCTTAGAGGTCTGACGTGGGACACCCGAAAACCTCTGCTACGTTCTCCACACCTGACCCCTTTTCTGCATTTCCTACTCAGTGGATGTAATAACCTGGGAGCCTCTCTTCCTGACTCCTCCTTCCTCACTCACATGCTGAGTACCCCCAACGCTCTGTAACCAAGTCCTCCAGAGTCAACCTCTTAAATTGATTTTTTCATTCTGACCTCTCCTCCCTTTTCTCCTTCCCACCACCTGATACAGCCTTGCTCTCTTACCTGTTCAATTCCTGCAGAAGCTTCCTAATCATATTCCCCACTTCCAATTCCATTCTCCTCTAATTCACTCCCCATTTTACTGCCAGGAGGAGCTGCTCTTATTCCTCCCCTCCATACAATACTTTAGTGTTCCCGTCATTTCAGAGGTACACCTCCACTGCATGTATGTGTTTAGATGTTCATTTTCTGCCTCAAAGTGCAGGCTTTTAGAGAGTAATATATACATGTTCTATTAGTGCAGACCAACAGCTAGAGCATCTGTGAGATGTTAGTGAGGCATTCAAGGCCCTTGGCCTCATGGCTCCCAACTATATCTCCAGCTTACTCCCCACCATTCACCCCCTTTCCCCCCAAAATGCAGTTCCTCTATGAGCCATGCTTTCTTTCTCACTTCCATGCTTTTCCTGAGCTTCGGAACAGCACCCACCCACACCCTCCATCTTCTACCTCCCCTGACCTCATAGTTCCTACCCATCCTGCAAACTTAGCTCACCATCACCTTCTGCAGGAGCTCTTCCTCCATTTGTTCACTCCACCCCAAAGCTGGCTCAGGGAGCCTTCTTTTTGTCCCCACTGCATTGAGCTCTGTCTCAGCACTTGTCAGGCTTTGCGACAATGGTTTGTTACACCAAAGTTACTTGAGGATGAAGACTGACTTCCAGTCACCTTTATGTCCCTGGAGTCTGGCCCAGTGCCTAGCACATAGCAAGTATTTAGTATTTGCTGAACCAGTGAAATCTGCATCGTACACAGGCAGCAAACTGGCAGCCTGCAGGCTAAATCAGGCCTGCAGACAAGTTTTATTTGGCCCACACAGTCCCTGGCTGAGCTAGATCAAATAGGATTGATTTAGGTTACAGGGCTGGTGAGACTGATGACAAGAAATTGGCCTCCATTCTCTTCAGTTGACTGTCTAGCCAACCAGAGATGTACTCAGGCAATACACGAGACCAAGGATGGAAACTGATCACAGCTCCATGAGGTATCCTCTGTCCCTTACAACAGAGATGCACCTGGAGCTTGGAAGTCTCAGCAGCCTCTACAAAATAAGAGTCAGTTCACTGGGCCGCCCGGGCTCAGTCGCTTTTTATCCCATTCCTGAAGGACTGAGGGGAGTACTCCTGTACCAACAGTTCTATTCAAGCTGTATACTCAGGAGGTCCGACCATGGCCACACAAGAGTGTCTACAAATCAGAAATTTCACATATACATTTTTAAAATCCAGATGTCTTCTCTTGAAAAATCCACAGATCTGGCAACATCAAGCCTGTATTCTCTCATGACAAGTCACAGCTCTCCCCTTTGGACAAAGCATATGCTCTCTCCAGTGTGCCACAGTCCCCCACTTGTCTGGCCCAATGTGTTAACTTCCATTACAGCCTTGCTTCCACAGTCATTTGGGTCTAAAACTTCTAAAGTGCTTTGAATCATCCTACACTATTCTATTACCTTATTTGATTGCCCCACGCCACCACGGTGGTAGGCCTACAAGTGGCAGGCCCTTCAGAAATGAAGTTGAGATCCACAGAGGAGGATGACCTTGGTAGGTCACACAGCTTGTTAGCAGTTAAGGCAGACCTTGGGACATTTTATTTTTCACCACCCCATGCCAGTTATCACATAAACTGTTGATTGCTTTCTCTGAAGTATTTCACTTCTGAAAAAAATGCTGTAAGGGTTTAACTTTGCTGCTATAAGATTGTTAGTAGCCTACAGACAAGTTTAATTTGGTCTACATGCTTCCCGGCTGAGCAAGCCAAACAATGTTGACTGGTACAAAGCTGGCGAGACTGATGGCGTCGACTGATGGCCCCCATTCATTTACTCCTTATGACAATCCCATAAAGCGGGTACTCTCATCCCCATTTTATGGGTTAGGAACTAGAAGCACAGACAGGTTAGGTGAATGCAAGACTGACTCTCTGACAGCATACACTACTTTGGTTCTATCAGTTGTTAAAATAATGCCACATTTCAATCGCAGTTGGCAAAGAGCCCCTTCCCGGAGCTGCCTGGAGGGCCCTTCCCACCACCCTGGTCGCTCCCCAGGATCTGCAGTCTAGCGATGAGAGGGTAAATCCCATACCTGCCAAAGGAGCCTGTGCCAGCCCTACTTCCAGTGCTAATTCTGATTGGTTGGTGCCTGTGCTGAAGATTTTGCACATTTCACCGCTGAGTGAAAGGTTCACATTTTCAATGGTATAGTTTTAATGTCACAACAAACGAATGTACTCTGCCAAGAGCCCAAAGAGCTAATCAGTAGAATTCAGCCATCTACTTTGGGAAGTGGAAAATTACCAACTGGATGAAAGAGGAGAGGTACTACCAAGCACTGCATAAAACTAAGGTCCTAACATGTTTTCTGCCTCAGCACCCCTGAAGGACACCACAAACTCTCAGCAGTGACAGCGACTCTCAGGGGCTGGCAACCGAGAGAGCGTGTGTGAGTAGTTAAAAGCAGAATCTCCCAGGCGTCAGGGGCATAGCTAGCGAGACGCTGCCCCCACTCTAACCCCATGTGACTCACCGCCCAAACAGTGCAGTCAGGGCCACTGTAGCAGGATGTCAGCTATCAGAAATGGTCTCTCAGGGTGGCTGTAAACTTTCTGGGCAAAAACCATGGGCAGGTCCCAGGAGCTCACAGGAAATGGTCCTGACCTTGCCTTGAGGGCAATCACTTACATTTCAGTGGGGAAGGGTTGGTTTCTTTCTGAAAAATCGTCACCCTCAGCAAGCCACACCTCTCTCCACAGAAGGTAGATCCCCTCCTAAAATTGCATCTCAGGGTCAGGGCAGGCCACACCCAGTGAGAAAGTTGGTCATGCCTGGCTTCAATTACTGTCATGTTGGTCTCCTGAGTCCCTCTTCAAAGCTGGGTTGAAACTTCCTCATTATGCCCCAACTATCTAAATCCATTTTCTGCAGTGTGCCTGCACCCATTCATGCCAAGGTATTAGCAGCTTAAAGCATGGTACCCTCAGGTAATTGGGAATTTTTTTTAGTAACAGCTTTAGTTAGATGTAATTCACATACCATAAAATTCACCCTTTTAAAATGTGTAATTCAGAGTGCTGCGCCAACACCACTATGGAATTTCAGAATATTTTCTTCACCCCCCAAGAAGAAATCTCTTACCCATTAGCAATCACTCACTCCTTTCATCTCCCCCCAGCCCCTGGCAATCATTATTCTTTGTTCCTATAGATTTGTTTATTCTGGACATTTTCTATAAACGAAAGAATATGTGGTGGGGTCTTTTGTAACTGGCTTTTTTCGTATGTTTTCAAGGTTCATCCATGCTGTAGCATAAAGCATCATCAGCTGATAGACATCTGGGTTGTTGCCTCCTTTTGGTATTATGAATAATGCTGCTATAAACATTTGTGTACAAGTTTTTGTGTGGACATGTTTTCATTTCTTTTGGGTGTATACCTAGGGATAGAATGGCTGAGTCACATGGAAACTCTATGTTTAACCACTTGAGAAACAAATTGTTTTCCGAAGCGGCTGGACCATTCCCACCAGCAGTGTATGAAGCTTCTGATTTCTCTACTTCCTTACCAACAGTTGCTGTTATTTGACTTTTTGATTCTAGTTATCCTGGTAGGTGTGAAGTGATATCTCATTGTGATTTGGATTTGCATTTCCCTGATGACTAATGATGCTGAGCATCTTCTCATGTGTTATTGACCAGTTGTATATCTTCCTTGGAGACATGTCTATTCAGATTTTTTTAATTGGGTTTTTTGTCTTTTATTATTGAATTGAAAGAGTTTTTATATATTCTAGATACAAGTCTCTTATCAGATATAGGATTTACAAATATTTTGTCCCAATTCCACAGGCTGTCATTTTACTTTCTTGATGGTATTCTTTGAAGCACAAAATTAATTTTGTTAAAGCCCAATTTATCAAATGTATTTTTTGTTGTTGCTTATGGTGACATATCCAAAAAGTACTGAGGGCATCTAAAAGGAATCAGCTTCAGATCTTGCTCATTTCCACTAATATCATCTGGAACGTCATAAAGAGCTTTTATTCCTTCTGCTTGAGACAGAGAACAATTTTTATTATGAAATATTTAAGATATACATAAAGGTACAAATAATAACATACATCTGTGTCCCCACTACCCAGCTTAAGAAATTTTGCCAGTAAAGTTGAAGTCCCCGTGTCCCCTCCTTACCTCCCTCTCCAGAGGCAACCATTAGTCTGAATTTGGTGTTTATTGTTCTCGTGCATTTCTTTATACTCTTATTATGTGTGTATCAATTTTTTACCAATATGTAGTATTGTTTCGTCTTTTTGAACTTCATATAAATGGCATCATGTAGTACAGATTCTGCAACTTGCTTTTTTTCCACTCCAGTGTTGAGGTTTATCCATGTTGATATAACTAATATAAGTATATAAATATTGCTCTAGTTCATTAATTTTCACAGTGGCTACACCTTCTATAAACACAATGTTTATCCATCCTATAGATGAACATCCATGTTGAAATAGCCAAAAACTGGGAAAAAATGACACTAAACATTTCTGAGCATGTAAACCAGTTTCTCTAGAACCAGGGCTTTCCATATCTTTTTACTGCAACCCACAGTAAAAATAAATAAAATACATTTTATATCTTGACCCTATGTACACATACATGTTTGTGTATAGATGTTTATCAGTATATAACAAAAGTATCATGTAACAATATTGTCTCCTGTTATTTCTATGTTGTTAATATTTCCTTAAATAAACAAAAGATGGTTTACAGACACTGAACTGATTTCATGACTTCCCTACCTAGGCTACCACCACAGTTTAAAAGTTGCTCACGGGTATCATCCCAGATAGTGTAACTACTGGGTCATGGGTGTCTTAGTCAGCTCCGACTGCCACAACAAAATACTACAGAGTAGGTGGCTTAAACAACAGGCTTTTTTCTTTTCTCTCACAGTTCTGGAGGCTGCAAGTCCAAGATCAGGGCGCCAGCAGGGTCTGATTTGGATGAGAGCCCTCTTTCTGGCTAGCAGACAGCTGCCTTCTTACTGTGTCTTACGTGTCTCCTCTTCTTCTAATAAGAGCGCTAATCCCATCATGGGGGCTCTGCCCTTAGGATCTCATATAAACTTAATTACCTCCCAAGGGCCTTACCTCCAAATAACATCACACTGGGGAGTAGAGTTTCAACATATGAATGGGAGGGAGGGGAAAACCAAACCTTCAGTCCATAGCTTGAGGTATGCACATATTCAGCTTTATACTAGACAATTCCACTGTTTTCCAAAATAATTGTAGCAAATTATGCTCATACAAGAAGACAAGTGAATTGCCAATGTCCTGCCTCCTTACTGGATTTAAATGTATTCTTATCTGATTCTGCGTATGTGAAATGGTGTCCTGTAATGTAAGTTTGTATTTCCATAATTAGTAGTGAGCCTGAGCATCTTTTTTATGTTTACTGACCATCCACATTTTCCTGTTCCATAAACTATGAGACAGGGAATCTATCTACGGGAAAAGTTTCCAAGGCCATTCCTGAGCTTGAGTTGAGAGGCATATGCAGGTGTGTGGTTCTGATGTTTAAATCTGTGACCACTTGCCCAAGAAAAAAGGGAACCAATCAAACATTACCTTCTCAGGAAGACTTCTTCCAATTCTTCTCAGGCCAGAACAAAGTAGAATCAGCAGCAATGACAATGAAGGAAAAACCAGGTGGAAAAAAGAGGCTTTGTTTTTCTTAAAGCTAAAAAGTCCTAATTTGGACCATAGAAAAAATCTACTCTTGCTAAATCGAGCTATGTAAATCTGGATATGTTATTCTTCTGTTCTCAGTCTTCCAATCTGCAAAATCAGGATAACAATCTGTACCACTTCTTACCCCCATGTGAAAATTTTGAAATACATATTCTTTTAAAACTTTGAAAATAAAGAATTTGTAGAAATTCAAGGTTTTGTGGGCGTTAGTCATCCAACGCCTTCCAAAACTTAAGTGAGATGATAGAACTGTAGTCCTTTAAACAGCTTTCTGGAGTGAGCCACTCTCCTCAATTCCTGCCTGAAAAGCGACGGCTCTGCAGAACAATGAATTATTCCCTAAAATAACACAGTCCTGTCTTTCAGTCTCAGAAAATAAATCTTAGAAATTCTCCATTTTAAGGTGTAGAAATCAAATCCCTTAGCGGTCAGACAGTCTTTCTCTGGAAAGACTGGTTCAGGCTTTTTAAACATCAGTCCCTCTACCCTCTGGTCTGATTTCCCTCCTGTTGCAGGGTGCCAAGATCCATCTTAAAGTCACACTTGCTTGCTTTAGACTCAAGCACAAGAGTGAGGGCTCAATGGTGCACAACACTTAACCCTTCCACTCTTAGGACAGAGCAGCCATGGGAAGGAAACAGAAATGACTCCTTCGAGGTGTCAATTATCAAAGCACAAAGGAAAAAACTGGTACCAAATAGTTTCCTTTACCAAAGAATAAGAAGTTAGATCAACAGAATCTACAACCAAGAGGTGTTCCCACCCTGAAGGCCAGGATCTATGAGCAGATCACACAAGCTGCTGCCACCACCTTCTTTCTGAGGGTTGACTTCACTGCCAGCACTCGCTCTCATCCTTTACTAACATCCACCTACCAAATGGGATCTCAAGGTTTGGCAGAAAGGAAAGAAAGAAATGGTGAATCCTCATCACACAAAGGGATCCTTACCTAATGCCATCTCCACCTAGAAGGCATGCTACCCGCAAAGTAGTGCAATGGCAGTTGAGTTGAGCCAGCAGTGTTACAACCTCTGTTGGGCTAATGGATGCTCTTTCCACATCACTATCATGTTCATGACCATCACCTGCATCTTTTTCTGAGCGCATTGCTCCTTCCAATACTTGACACTGCCTTCTTTTGCTCCAGGCATATTCTCCCAGCCAAAGCTCCACTATATAGCCCAGGAACTTCTCTAATTCTGTAAATCACTGCTCTCAAACACAGAGTCAAGAAAGTAAAGAAAATCATACCTACCAGTGACCTAGGAGGATCACTCCATAGATCAGCAAAATGGTTAAAACAAAACCTAAACCTAGAAGAAATTCACCTTACTTCAATTGCAAAATTGGAGCTGAAGAGATGTTTATATGTTTTGTAAAGATTTATGTAATTTTTCTGTTTGGACTAAAGTTATAAATAGTTGTCATCTACTGTGAAAAACATATAAACAAGGGAAGGCAAGGCCAAAAGCCAGCGAAGAATAGAAAGAGGAAGCTAGAGTGAGATTAAGTACTAGCCACAGATTATTTTACTTACTCATGCTTTGTCTATTCTTCAAAAGCAGCGTCCAAGGGCAAAAGCGTTCAAAAACAAGACCCTAAGTAAAAAATTTTCTTCTAGAGCCCAAGAAAAGAAGTTTCTCATAGGCACTAACATGTCTATGTCTCAGATACAAAGTAGTATAAAAGAACCATTTCCCAAAACTAAAAACACTTCCTAACTGTTAACAGTGTACTTCCTAATTGTTAACAGATCTCTTTCCAGTGCAGGTAGGACTAAAAATTTGATGAACATAAAGAGATCCAGGAGTGAGTATTTTAATAAACACAGGCTTTACTCTGTCTGGTTCCTCATTCTCCTTTACATGAAGTAAGTTACAAAAGTCATGAGATGTTAATGCAGTAAGTAGTTCCTGTCATTTTGATAACCAAATAAAAACCCTGAAAATAGAACCAAATTAGGAGGAAAGTTCTTTGGGCTATTTTTGAAACACCCTGTATTTGCTTCAACCATGAGCAAAGTGCACACAGTCACAGCATCTTACCCTGGCACGTTGGTCTCTGGGAAGTAACTGTCAGCTGAGTTTTGTTCCCAGGAGCAAAGGGGCCTAGCACTAGGGAGCCTTTCGCCAGCTTTGAAATCTCACTGGTTCTAACTGGATCCAAGGGAAGTGGGGGCTACAGGAAAGCTAATGCAAAACTATTTTTATCTAAATCTAACACACCAAAGGCCACCTGCAAAACATTCTAGGAGTAGGATACAGCTGTTGCTTGGAAAAAATCAGGCAACTTTAACAATAAGATCTGATAACAAAATATAATTCACTTTCACATCCAAAAGCTAACTTGGGAGCTGCTCCAGGCACCATCTAATTAACTGAAGCAGATGGAAAAAAAAAATCCTCAGAAATTATCTTTGTTTAAATACACTCTATTTTATTTTGTCTTAAAATAGTTTAACCTTTATGCTACAGACTTATTTCAAAAAACAGAAAATCTTATCTTGCACCAAAAAATATATATATAACACTCTGTTTTATTATTTTTTTTTCTCCAAAGACCATTAAATACTAATTGGAAACAAAAACTAAATAATGAAAAGAAGAACCAAATTTTGTTTTAAAAACTAGAGTCACACATTTTAAAACATTAATTCTAAGCAATGATTTGTCGTCACTGCATCAAGTCCACGCTCACACTCCAGCAACAGCAGATCTGTTAACCACCAAGTGCATTGGTTCCTAGCCATACAATGGCTAACATTTCATTTTCACGGTAAGAGGAGCAAAAGGCTTCAATGACCTTCGTACTCTTTAAACAACAAAAATATTTCCTAGTTATCCAGTGATTTTTTTTTTAAGATCACTACCCTTTAAAACTTGTTAAAAGAATAAGAAGTACGTAGTGTTTTAAATAAAATGAAAAAATACAACAGCATTGGACTAAAATACGTGATTATTTTAAACAAACAGTGCACAATCTGAGGAAGTTTGGTTAGGGCGCAATCATTTTTATATATACATGGAAGTCGCATCATACACATACTGAAAAACAGGGATGGAGGGGAGCTCTTTGCCTTTAAAAAAAAACCTTTAAACTGAAAGACAATACTGTGTCCCCAGCTTTTTCAAAAACCTTGTGACACAATATAAAAAGCAGGCAACAAATTCATTTTTAAATTGCCTATGGTGCTAATCTGCTAAAAGTAACAATGAACAATTGACTAAATTAGCAAATCAGATGGTTCATATTCACAATTGATAATAATAAAAGCCGAATTTATGGGATGCTCAATTGTTACAAATAATGGAGTCCATTCAGTCCGGCCCCTTCCATCAAAATGAAGAGACAACTACTGGCGAGCAATAGCTACGTATCAATATTGCTGTACTGATGCAATAGCTAAGTTACCGCTCTGTGGTTTCCAATTGGGGGAAGGGGGGCACTTAACCAAGTTAGTGCCAAAAACCAATCTGCGACCCAAGTGTACCATTTTAGCGGAGATATTACTTTGAAGAGATGGTGAAGCATAAAGTGTCTATGCTACCAAATGCAAAACTTTGGTTAAAAAAGACCCCCTTAAAAGAAATTTTAAATGTCAGAATTTTAAATTTACCACAGAATTTTTTTTCTTTTTTTGCGGTACGTGGGCCTCTCTCACTGTTACCACAGAATTTTATCATTAACACCTTGCCAGAAACCACATCCCTACTCTCCTGGATCTGGCAATGAAAGAAGAGTTGAAACATAGTCTCTCTATAGTTAGTTAGTAGGTGGAAAAGTCCCAACCTAGTAGGGAGAAAAGCTATCTCTACCATCCCTTCACCTCCCTGCTTTTTGCATATTAATTTTTGTTCTGGTGCATCAAGCCAGATAGGGTGCTGGAAAAGGGACAGGTGAGGGCAAAGTGTAACCCAATAATAAAAGCAAAAGGCCAGAAAAGAGCTTGGTTACAACTCCACTCTCCACTCCCAACCCACAGTGCACACAGCACACCCAAAGAATTCTCGTTAGAGGATGACTGTTAGGGACTAAAGAAAATATGCCCTGGGAAATCCCCTGCTATAAGGAATTGGACAAAACATACTGCTAACGTAGGAACAGGTAATGCAAAAATGTTCTTTAAAATGGGGCTCTGCCCTGATAGTGGGGGGAAAATAAGCTGCAAAAACTTCAAGTCATAAAATCCACTCTATTCTTTCCCCAATGATTTTCCTGGAAAATATAGACCAGAAATTGTACATTTCTGCTCTGTCTAGCATTTTAATTCAAGTCAAAAACAATGTGTAACAGTAAAATTCAATAAATTAATCCTAAAGTAAAATGTGAAGGTCCAAGGATACACCTGTAGTGAATCTGCAGAAGGTCCTATTTCGCTCTGGCCTCTGGGTCTTTGGTTTTTGTCTAGAATTGTGGCCACGTGAGAGACTTGAGACATGAGGTGCTAAAACCGGAGATTCATGATCTCTTTAAAAGCCTGATCTATTAAAAGTAGAATGATAGGAAAATAAAAAGTTGATGGAGAACAGAGGCCAGATCAAGTGCGATGTTATCAGAGAAGGTGAAAGAACACATGCTTAAATACACTCCCATGGAAGAGGTGTATGGAGGAACTAAAGCAGCAGGAAGAAGGGTAAAGGAATAAACGAGTCTTTACACACACAGGAGACAAGGCCAGGCAGCCGGAGCCAGGCAGCCGGACGCACGCACATGCGGTGGGTGTCCTGTTCTCCGCAGCAGCCCCACAGCACCACCACAGCGCCTTAGGCAGAACAGGCACTTGGTATAAATGTGTGTCCACTGAGTGGAAACTGAAAATGGTAGTTCTCATGCTCGTATGATAAGGAAGAGCCACCAAGGCATTTGGGAAGGGAAGCAAAGGGCTAGAGCCCCATTATATGGTAAAAATGGAAACAAAAGCAAACAGAAAAGCAGACAAAAACTGTGGAAAAACAAAAAGTGAGGTCTTCTAAGCCAGCATTACTTCACTCCTCCCTGTGCACAGTACATAGTGTACTATTCTAGGTATTGCTTGTAAAATAATTCACTAGTAACTACAATGTTATAGTAAAAAAGGTAATAACTAATGCCACAAAACTCCAACACCGGCATTTCCTGAATTCCCTGATGCTCCTACTACCCTTTGTTATTCCTGTTAGATACTATAAAACCTACAGGGCCATTAATGTGTTTTGCATCTGGTTTCTTATGATGTATTTTGAATTTTCCACTTTTAGAAGGTAGAGGAGAAAAATACCCAAATATAGCAACAGGTCAACTTCAGCTCAAGTATCAAACAGTTGTCATTACATCCTTTACGGAGAGACCAGCTACAGAAGAAGGCACTGCCCTCTCAGATTTTTCAAGTGCCCATAGCCTTAGAAGCCACGCAACTTTTCATATTCTACCTAAGTAACAGGTTCTATGTTTCTCCCATTATTTGAACAAACCAGGGGGAGAAAAGGGATCTCTCAATACTCTCCTCAGATGCCCAAACCTCATGGTGGGGTATCTATCTGAAATGCCTCTGCCTCACAAGGAGATATTTTCCAGAGTTATGAATTATTGCAACAAGGAGATCAACTAAGTCACCTTAGCAGTATTTATAAACACAAAGGTCATATCAATTATTTGTGTTGTGGGAATTCAGCCAGGAGCAAAGTCAGGAAAGAAGGCAGAAGACTTAAGCTAAAAGAAAAGTAACACTTCTGTCTTCTATTTTTAAGGACAGGTTTTCAATGCACATGCCCTACTAGGTGCCAAAAAGGAACTGACTAATATGTGTGCAAATGCCCTAAGGTAGGAGTGCCAATGGGTGGGCTGACAGTGGTCAAGTCTACATATTAATTTTATTACACAGAAAAATAAATACAAGATTCAAAAGCTGAAATCCATTTCACCTGGTAATTAAAATATCATTCTAAAAGGAAGGCAGTTTCCTAAGACTGAAAGTCACCAAGTAAAATGAAGTTGTCTAATAAAATTCATCATTCTCAGATTCCTACTGAGGGAAAGAAGAAATTCTTTTCTCTGTGATAAGTTACTTTCCTAAGTGACTTCTTTTAATTTAAAAAAAAAAAAAAGGGAAGGGGGCAATTTTCCATGAGTTTCAATTATACAAATGCCACAAACAGCTTCTGAAGCTGAAGCTATGACAATGAACTTCCATGTCACAAAGAGGAGGAGGAGTTAAGTGGAAGGGAACAGTGCAGAGGAAACACAGTGACATTGCATTACAGTAGGTATTTACGTCTGCTATCCTCATCCAATGTAAGGTCAACAACTTCTGCAGGTGACGCCCAAGTCTGCTGGGGAGTCACAGCAGTCCATGACTGTGTTTGCCGGGTGCTAACGTACTGCGTGCCAGAGCCATGCTTCCATGAAGAAACACTCTGAATCACACCTCCTCGAGGATGAACACACCTGCAATTGAAATGAAGAGCAAAAGCATGGTTAATCCTACAGAAGGCAAAATAGCTTCAGTTGTACTGACCAATACTTTTACTAAGATAAGCCTACTATGCAAGTTCATCAAACCCATAACCAATATCCCTCCCCCTTTTCCTCCTTCCCTCCATGTCTGTCTGTCTGTCTCCCCACCTCTCTCAGTTTAGCCTTAAAAATGCCAAGGTTTTTGTCTCAGCCACAAAGTCCTGAGTTACGTCTAGATCTGTACTGAAAATGGATAAGATGATGCTTCTCTGAATTCACTTAGGCCCCTGGGGTCTTCAGGATAGGGCACTATATAAATCCTGAGCAAAATTAAGATGCCCAGACAATCTTAGTCTGAGCTAATGAAACAGTAAGAAACACAAGTGAAACTTGTTCTTAAAATAAGTTCTGTGCCATATTTGTTAATAGTACTTACAAAAACAGAAGTAGTAATACCCCTTTTACAGATTAGATGTCTAAATATCTTTAAGTACTAGGTCATGAGTTAAAGATCAATTTCCCTCAACCTGAAGGTGACAAGACAAACACCTGGCTAGTTCATCACAACCACTTATGCTCAAGTTCAGTGAAAATAACAAGGCTGAAGTACTCAGTTTAGATTCTCTAAAAGTATCCTATAAGAGGGACAGAACTGCCTTGCTGACAAATCTCATGAGTTCATTGCTTGGGAGAGAACTGTTTCAGAAATACCTACATATTGAATTCCACATTCCAGTCAAATGATAGAGCTGTGAACCTCCAGGATGAACCACTGAGTAAGTTTTGATTCATAAGACAGGAAGGCAGGCAGCTCAAGCTATCACTGCTCCTGAAGTCCACACATGTAAATTACAGACCTGTCTCCCTGCAGCATATGTGAGAAGTGACAAGTGGCATGATTCTAATCACACAAACTACTACAATGGATCGTGAGCAGCTGTTCTGACAACATGTATACGATGAGTGATGCTGAATCACTTAAGAGCTCCAGCTTTGACCCCATGCTATCTGAACCTCTAGGTTCAAAAGAAAACATTAGAGTAACAACAGACAAGGTTTAGCTGCAGAACTGCCCTTAAGGACCCTTAGGCTTATGGAAAGAGGCCCTGCTCCTACAAAGGCTAGCCTGAAAATGACTCCCTTACCAAGAGAGGTGCCGAAAAACAGATCCCTTGAGGCCAGAGTAGGGGTAGACTGCAGATTTGTTACAGTACCAGAGGGCCATCATCTTTTCAGAAATGGGCTAAGAGTAGCTACTAACCCAGAGGCGACCATATTTTCAAAGATTAGCTAGTAAAAAGCATTAAAATAAGACACACAGGGACTTCCCTGGTGGTGCAGTGGATAAGAATCCGCCTGCCAATGCAAGGGACATGGGTTTGATCCCCGGTCCAGGAAGATCCCACATGCCACGGAGCAACTAAGCCAGTGTGCCACAACTACTAAGCCTGCACTCTAGAGCCTGAGTGCCACAATTACTGAGCCCGTGTGCTGCAACTACTGAAGCCCACACGTGCCTAGAGCCCATGCTCCGCAACAAGAGAAGCCACTGCAATGAGAAGCCTGTGCACCACAACGAAGAGTAGCCCCCGCTCACCTCAACTAGAGAAAGCCCGAGCGCAGCAAAGAAGACCCAACGCAGCCAAAAATAAATAAAATTAAACCTTTAAAAAAGAAAAGAAAAACAAGTCCAAAGTCTAATCCAAATCTGTCCACCCCTTAAATACACTCAGATTAAATGACCGAGTAGTCACGGAAAAACGTCAGCCAAAGGAGTCCATCCAACATTTTTCTTTCTTTTTTTTTTTTTTTGCGGTACGCGGGCCTCTCACTGCTGTGGCCTCTCCTTTTGCAGAGCACAGGCTCTGGAAGCGCAGGCTCAGCGGCCATGGCTCACAGGCCTAGCCGCTCCGCGGCATGTGGGATCTTCCTGGACCGGGGCACAAACCCATGTCCCCTGCATCGGCACGCGGACTCTCAACCACTGCGCCACCAGAGAAGCCCCATCCAACATTTTAAAGGAATGGTTTTGATGACTGATGACAACAGAATACTAAGATTATTAAGCAGTTTCTCCTCATCTGACACGCCCAACAGACCTATGAGGTAGATGTGGAAGTTCTTATCCATACTCTGACAGGGAAACTGAGGGTTAAAGAGGTTACATGACTTGCCCAGGGTCATACTGTTTGAAAGTATAGGCAAAGGAACTTCAGGCCAAGTCTGATTTCTGGTCCAATGCTTTCCACATCATGTTGTTGCTTTACAAATGTGTGTATTAAATTCAGTAAGGCAAAACACGGCAAGAGTCAGCAGAGTGCAAAGACAGGCCCAGACCAACAATTTAAAAATATAAAGCTCTTCAACAGTTCAAAAGCTCATCTATCAAGTAGTAAATGAAGTAAAGTTGGTTAGAAACTTAGAAAAATCAGGGAATGAATGACTACCAAAAAAAGTCAATGTAATCATTGACAGAATTCCTAGAAATAACTCTGAAATAAAAGCAGTATTTAGTCCCAATTGTTACTCTGCACTGCTCCTTAAGTAATCATACAATGTAACATCCCTTTAAAAGGGATCTAATCCAATCTTCCCATTTTACAGAAGAGAAAACCAAAACCAAAAGACAACTGCCCAGGGTCTTAAGAAAGTGAAGCATGGAACCAGAACAGAATCAGGTGTCCACTGGGGACTTTATTTCCACCTATGTCTTTCTCAGACTCCTCCCGAAGTACTTACTATACACTATGTTTGATTGTAAGGGGAACTGCCTAGCCCCTGTGGGTAATACAATAAAGAGCAAAGCAGATTCTAGAAAGTGTCCAGAGTAGGAGAGTAAGAGGTTTAGAGATGGTATTTACTAATGAGGAATGGTTGAAAGAGGTTATAAATAGTTCCAGTTACTGGAAACCAAATTGGGCTACTTTAAGCAAAAAAGAAACTTTACTGGAAAAGCACCTTTACTTGAGTACCTCAAAGAACCTAACAATGCTGGAACAACTTGGCCTCACTCATTTGACTCAAGCCCCAATCCTTAGTCTGTTTCTCTTCAAACTTTTAGATTCTCTGGAGAATGTGATGATCCTATCTTTGGTCAAAAGCTTTCCTGTCTCCTATTAACTGCAAATGGAAGGGCAACTGCCAAAGAAGTGACAATCACCATGGAAGGCAGCTCCTTCAACAGTACAGAGATCTTGAGAGCAGAATAACAACCATGAATCAGTTTCTAGAAGGCAACTTTTGGATGATCACTACTATACAACAATTACAGCCACTACAAAATAGAAAATCTGCCTTTTAAACATTCAAGCAGTTGCTGGGGCATCTGTCAGGAATGTTAATAAGATTCTGAATACAGGCAAAGCTATCCTGTTAGAAGTCAGGATAGTGGTTACATACAGAGGGCAAGGTGGAGCCAAGAGGGACTTCTGTTTCTTAATCTGAGAGCTGGTTACTTGGGTATGGGTACAAAAGCTAAAGGGTACACTTATTACTTTTCTGTGTGTGTTATAAGCCAATAAAACATTCAAAATTTTTTTTATGATTTAATGACCTCAGCCACCTTGAATAAAATGGTAGCTAGGAGATGGATGAGGACAGAACAAGGCTTTTAACACATTTCTTTTAAGTACAGGGGGAAAAAGGTTGAGCCCTATTTTATAAGACGGTACATTACAGAATAACTTATACCAGATGCAGAGGGGGAAAAAATTTCAGGAGGAAATGGGACTACAACAATTGTTATAAGCACTACAGAGATGCCCTCTAAAGAAGGATGTGAGAGGCTCAAAATTTTGTTAAGGCAACTAACAAAGCACAGTTTCATGTATTATCACATATCCTTTTTCTATTATGAAAGATATGGGGTGGGAACATACTCAGCTGTTTTATAATTGGTCCAATCAGATTCTAGTGCAGACACAAGCTTTTTTCTCACAAAGCATTTAATCTGCATATGACTGGCAATAGGTCTGCACAACTAGAGTCACATTTTGAGTATTATAACCAAGAAAAACTGCTTAGGCCTCACTTCCATAGACCGCCCCCCCATCCACTATTTATAAACAATAAGTTTTGATAGAATAATTTCCTGCTCTTCATATATTAAAACCAAAAAAAGGAGACTTCAGAGTAGAAAGGAAGAAAAACACAAAAAGAGGGCAGGTTCTGATGATCAGCTGTTGATACAGTTAACCTACTATTCTAAGAAAACAACATTAAAAATTAATCATTTTTGCTCTCATTTACAGATTCTGAAGGTGACCTCTTAGATAACATTCCTACTTATTTTTCCTAACTGAAGGTAGAGTGAATCCTTGTAGCTTCAGGGAAATGCTAATCTGCCTCCCTTGCTTTTTTTAGGGTTAATGTTAGCAATTGGTTCTAAGCAGCAATCAGTCTTAAATGCTAAAGCCTCCCCACAGCAATTCTTCTGCAGAGGAGTGAACCAACATTAACCAATGGACCACAGGACCATGTGAAAGGAGGTAAGGGTCTGATTATTCATAAAAGCTTCAGAGAACAAGTACTGAAAGAACTGTTTCAGCACAGTTCCATAACATAAAGATACATGCATTCATCTTCCTAGGGCAATTACCAATGAAGCTTGCAGAAGAAAAGAAGGAAAATGGAACAAGGATAAAGAAAAATATTAGCAACAGGGTCATAAGTTAAAACTTATGGCAAAATTAAGCGGGCACAGAAGAACTAGAGATGATGGAAAAGTCTCCAACTCACTGGCAAAGAGCATCTTGTGAAACTGGACTGTCCAAAAATTAACACCTAGAAATGACATCTAGGTAATGACAGGAGTTCATCACAGCAATCCCAGGCAGCCATAAAAGATGCATTCGACCATTAGTTAGGCAGGCATGCCTTCTAGTCTATGACTAGAAGAAACACAGAAGCTAAGTGAACATATCAAAATCTAAAAAGAAAAGAGCAGGGAAAGATGTTAGCATGCAAGAAAAGAAAAACAACTGTTTAACAAAAAAAAAGAAAAAAAAAAGAAAAAAGAGGCACATCACAACTAGAATTACTGATATAAAGGTCAACAAACCGGAATGCTTCCAATATGGAAAAATGGCACCCAAACCCAAGTCAGAGCAACCACAGTCCCAAAGAGAACAACTCAAGAACCAAGTCTGAGTTTTTTAAAGCTCTCAGAAAGCCTATAAGGTAGAATACCAAAAGGAAAAATAAGAACAGGACAACTAAATCCAAACAAAACATCTATGCATGCAAATCGAATTAGAACAAAAAGATGTGGATCAAAACCTAAAACCTTCTTCCAAGCGATAACCCTGCCAGAAGCCCATCAATACTTCATAACTGCAACCCTAGACCTGTAAAGGAAATAAATTCCAGATGAGATACAGGCAGCTAAAGGGGCAATTCTGAAGCAACCAACAAGAAAGGCTCTCCCCCCCACCTGCTTCTCAGCTTTTTTTTTTTTTTTTAATTTATTTATTTATTCTTTGGGTCTTTGTTGCTGCGCGCGGGCCCTCTAGCTGCGGTGAGCAGGGGCTACTCTTTGTTGCGGTGCACTTCTAATTGCAGTGGCCTCTCTTGTCGCGGAGCATGGGCTCTAGGCACGCAGGCCTCAGTAGCTGTGGCACACAGGCTCAGTAGTTGTGGCACACGGGCTTAGTTGCTCCGCAGCACGTGGGATCTTCCCAGACCAGGGCTCGAACCCGTGTCCTCTGCATTGGCAGGCGGATTCCGAACCACTGCGCCACCAGGGAAGTCCCACTTCTCAGCTTTTTAATCTCAATGCTTGAAAGATTATCATGCTTCTTCTAAAGAAACTGCTGAAAAATTTTTCAGAAAGACACAGCAGAGTCAGTGAGATCCTACTCAGTCCTAGACCCAAGGCCCAAAATAAAAGATCCCCTCAAAATGATACAAGAGTCCATTCAAAGTACTCCAACAGAATCTGTCAACTCTACATTCCATTTTATGCACAGTTATTAACCACCACTGAGATTTCAAGATAGATCTGTCACCTCCAAGATATGATTTCTCCAGGATTCAAATTAAAGGATCAGAATTTAAAAAACCAAAAAAACACATCTTTATGCTTCAGAACCTGTATGAAAAAGTCCTTGAAAGTAATGTTATAGCATGTTTTTTAAAATGTACCCAAAGTTACTTGACTTAGTTAAGAGTGAAACAAAGATGTTTATAGGGTAAAATGACAATCTGGATAAAAGACTTTAACAAGTTCAGAGAAGGGCGTACTAGAGATAATCTGTGTGCATGTGTGTGTGCTGGAGGTGAGAGAAACTTGGGATTTAAATTTCCAAGTTTTAATAGAAATATAGTAATTTCAACTCCAGATAACAAAAATATTTGTAGAAAAAGAAGCTCAAGATATCATTATGGAAGGAAAGTTTAACAAAGAATCTGAAAAGAAGGGTAGCTCACTCTGTAACATTTCTAGGCACAAGGAGACAATAAAGAAGGGAGAGTCGGTAGGAGTTAATAGAGAACTGGACCATAACACTGATATGTCTCAGAACAGAGTAAGAGATTAGACAAGACAGCACAGGTTATAACCTATTCTTTCCTACTTAAGTAGGAACACATGAGTAACACTGAATTAAAATTTGAAAAGTAAGTCAAGAGGAAGTTGGTAACTGGATAATGTGCTCCTGGCACAACTGACGATAATTTACCTACATCAGTCTATCAGTCAATATGCAGAATAAGTTTTATAGTACACAGTCTGAAATGAAAAATACTGTAATATTCTACAAAGATCTTGGCATGGGGCTTAAAAATATAATAATGTCTTCTATACTTATATAATGCTGAAATAAAATAATGACAAACATATACTGAAGTAAAGGAAGAAAACAAGAGTTCTATCTTCTTCATCTCATGGATAAGTCAGCTTGAAGGAAATAGATGGGGAAATGAAAGAGAACTTCATAGGAAAAGGTTTTTGACTAAGGCAGAAAAAAGGAGAAAAAAGAATGAGGTAAAGGAAAGATTAAAGAATAAAAATTCTTTCCCACCAGAATAGGGGAAATAACCATTTAGAAAGAAAAAAGGAAGCAGCTACACAAGCATACTTACAGCATAAATATAGGATAGAGGATGAAGTGCTGGGACAATACTAGTTCTGACAGAGAATTAGCCACTTCTGGGGAGATGGCATGTTAAATTATGACTTAAATCTACGTACTTAAAGTCCCGATTGTTTAACTAAAAAATGCTTTCAGAAAGTATAATCAGTTCTCATTAGAAGAAGGATCCTCAATTTATGTGAATGTGTATTTTGCCCCCACTCTCCACTCCTAAATTCACCTTTTAAATAAGTAACAGAAGAATGCTGATGAATGTTTTATTACCTTTCTAACCAAAGATTAAAATCAGATCTAAAAATAAGGTAAGATACTATGTTATATACCTACTTGAGGAAATCACAAAATCACAACTTAACTCTTGTGGCATAGGAGAAAAATTCTACATAGAATACAGATTTTTCCAAAGACTAGATTTTGTTGTGTATGTATGTGTGTGTGTTAAATGTTCCTCAGGTATACCTCTGAGAGGGCTGCAACTAATTCTTAGGACTGTATCTTAAAGCAAGAGTCAGTAAATTTTTTCTGCAAAGAGCTAGACAGTAAATATCTTTGGCTCGGCAGGCCCTAGGGTGTCTGATGAAACGTCTCAATTCTGCCACTGGAGTGCAAAACAGCCATAGACAATATGTAAGTGAACAAACATGGCTCTATTCCAACAAAACTTTATTTATGGATAAATAAATTCTATTTGAATTTCATACAATTGTCATGTCACAAAACATGTCTCCTTTCGATTTTTTTCCCCCAACCATTTAAAAATGTAAAAACCATTCTTAGCTTGAGGTCCATATAAAAACAGGCAGCAGGCCAGATCTGGCCCATGGGCTGTAGTCTGCTCACCACTACCTTAAAGAATGACAAACCTTATATAATTATTTCCATAATACTATACACTAATTTGATGTCTTGTGGCTTTTTTTTAATTCCTAAGAAACAAGATTCCCTAAATCACACAAACATCACTAGAAATACACTATAAGGAACTGACCAAAGTAACCTGCAACCTTTCATGAAAGATAAGTAGAGGTGCTCTACCAGGACATGGAAGCAACGTAAGTGTCCATCGACAGATGAATGGATAAAGAGGATGTGACACATATATACAATGGAATATTACTCAGCCATAAAAAGAAACGAAACTGAGTTATTTGTAGTGAGGTGGATGGACCTAGAATCTGTCATACAGAGTGAAGGTAAGTCAGAAGAGAAAAACAAATACCGTATGCTAACACATATATATGGAATCTAAAAAAGAAAATAGTTCTGTAGAACCTAGGGGCAGAACAAGAATAAACACACAGACGTAGAGAATGGACCTGAGGACACAGGGAGGGGGAAGGGTAAGCTGGGAAGAAGTGAGAGTGGCATGGACATAGTTCTGTAGAACCTAGGGGCAGAACAAGAATAAACACACAGACGTAGAGAATGGACCTGAGGACACAGGGAGGGGGAAGGGTAAGCTGGGAAGAAGTGAGAGTGGCATGGACATATATACACTACCAAATGTAAAACAGATAGCTAGTGGGAAGCAGCCGCATAGCACAGGGAGATCAGCTCGTGCTTTGTGACCACCTAGATGGGTGGGATAGGGAGGGTGGGAGGGAGACGCAAGAGGAAGGGGATATGGGGATATATGTATACATATAGCTGATTCACTTTGTTATACAGCAGAAACTAACACAATAACGTAAAGCAATTATACTCCAATAAAGATGTTAAAAAAAAAAAAAGAGGTGCTCTAGGAAGAGGTATGATGTCAAATGCAGATTTCTCAATTATTTGCTTCCAATATATTTCAAGATAAAGTGAAAGGCAAGAAAATATGGATTGGAGGTGTGGGGGAGTACGGTGATACTTATGCCATACCAGAAAACTCAGTCAAGCCACCTAGACATGTTAAAAATAAGAGACAAACATTAGTTCTGTTTCACATACATGTGTGACCGAGATGTTCTTGATATAAGACAATATGCAACACATTCTGAAGCTCATACGTGTCTATAATCAAAATGTATTTCTTAAACCACAGGAATTTGAGAAACAGCCCCACCATTCATGCCAGCCATGCCATACCATTTTCTTCTCTCCAATTAATATCCTACCTTGCATGTTCCTGAACTCCCACAATCTCCACTTCACTATCTGAAGAAGCAATATTAATTTCTTCATTGAGTGGTGCATTGCCAGCAGATGTTTTGTCACTTGCTAGGAATCCTGGATCCAAATGACCTGAGAGAGAAAGGGAAAAAAATAAGCACTACATTTTGACTCCTTATAAGCAGCAGAAACAACTCACTGACAGATTTCTCCTCCCAGTTTAATCACTGAAACAGAATCCCCTGATGAAAGCTTGCCTCAGCGAAATTGTTACCCATGTCAAGGAAACTGGGCAGTGTTCTGTTAAAAAACAAAATTATTAAACAGAATACATGCACATTGTTAAATGAATACTGAAACAATATGGACGTATATAAAAGTAAGAACTTCAAGTCTCTCACTTTCTACTCGCATCCCTTAGGAGAAAAAACTTTGGAGTACTCTGACAAATATGTATATCTGACTATAGATATATATAAACTGTAATTATACTCTACTTCATTCAATAATGCTTTTTGCATTCAAATCTAGTCTGCTTTTAAATGACCTGCATATGACAGGTTTGTCACCACTTAGAGGTCAATGGGGTTCTCTACTGCTTATCATTTTAATAGAACAAAATTCTAAACCAGAAAAGCTCAAAAGGGGACTTCCCTGGTGGCGCAGTGGTTAGGAATCCGCCTGCCAATGCAGGGGATATGGGTTCGAGCCCTGGTCCAGGAAGATCCCACATGCCGCGGAGCAACTAAGCCCATGCGCCACAACTGCTGAGCCTGCGCTCTGGAGCCCGCAAGCCACAACTACTGAGCCCATGTGCCACAACTACTGAAGCCCGCGTGCCTAGAGCCCGTGCTCCACAAGAGAAGCCACTGCAATGAGAAGCCCGTGCACTGCAACGAAGAGTTGCCCCCACTCGCCACAACTAGAGAAAAGCCCACGTGCAGCAACGAAGACCCAACGCAGCAAGCAAAGCCAGCAAGCAAGCAAGCAAGCAAGAAAGTTCAACGGCACAAATGGAGTAAATAATAGAATCATTAATATCATATTTATACTGGGATGCCTTATGAAACATTTAACAATCTTATCTCAATTTTAAACAATTTAAACAATTTTCTCTTAAGGAATGTAGATTTGACAAAATCAGACCCAAGGGAGTTCCCTGGCAGTCCAATGGTTAGGACTCCAAGCTTTCACTGCTGAGGGTGTGGGTTCAATCCCTGGTTGGGGCCAAAAAAAAAAAGGTTAAAATTCAACCTATGTACTCAGCTCTTGAATGTTCTGACTTAAAAGGATGAATTTTAGAATATCTAGGAGTTAACATGGAATAAATAGAGTCGCAACAGGTACAAATTTTCATTTACTCTTTAAAGGGTATTTTTAAATGAATATATTGTCATCTGATACAAAATTATTTCTCCCTACTTAAAAAAAATCCTTTGTGACACATCATAAAAGCTAAACCAATATAAATAAGATTTTATGTACACAGCTTTCTCTTCCCCTCTCACCTCACTCACTTCAATGTCTCAAGGTCATTAAGACACCCTGTACTTTCATACTCCTGCCAACTTCTGGTATAACCCTTTTGGAAAATCATGGACAATCCCAAAGCAAAAGCCTTACAATTTTTACACTCTCTGACCCTATAATCCCATCTCTGAGAATTTAGCCTAACAGCAAAAACTTTAAATAAGCAAAGTATCATGATGTCAAACGATAGTCACTGGAGTGCTATGTAGAAATTTGGGAAAAATGTATGTATAGCATACAACGAGTTACATGTAACAAGATAAAAATATGTATGGGCTAGTTAAAAGCTATGAAAAGTAATCAAATTTGAATATGATTGTGGGCCTCTTTTTACAGTTCTCTAATATTATTTTTACTCTTTTTCTTCAATTGAAAATGATGCACATATGAGAAAATAGAAGATTAAAAAGGCTTCTAGATACAACTGGTGATTGAGATTGTATTACAGTCCGCATAGGCTTGTTAACCTTCTGTATTAAAAAATAATCTAGATAGGATTCTACGTGGTGTGGGCAGTGGTACTGAACCCTACAAGCATACAAAAGGTGGCATCCACCAGACAAAACCCAGTTTTGTTAAAGCTAGGGTGGTTACTTAAATGGAATTGGTTAAGTCTGGATTTGGTATACCTAGATTCTTGCTCTGACCCCAATACTTTGCTTGCGGCCAAGTCTTTTATCCAATTTCTACTTCAATGTTGTAGTTAAGACTGTCGTCACGAACACGGTTCCTACAGCACTGCTACGGAGGAATACAAATTGATAGTCTCCCTTTTTCCCAAACCTTCAACTTGCCCATATTCAGTAGTTTGAGCAGCCTTGCTTTGCGCAGCTATAACAGTCTACTTTATCTATTTGTTTCTAAAATAAATATTTGTTTATGATATGCTGTGCACTGTGCTCAGTGCCAGGAATACTACAGGGAATAAACAAGGGAGGCAGTTTCCACCCTCAACGAGCTTGCAATATAGTCAGGGATAATAAAAAGCAGTCCATTGCATTATGGCTTGAAAACTAGTCTGATAGGGAGGTAAATAATAATGCCCTGGATGCACAGAGAAAAGGAATGTTTCCTGGACTTGAGGATAATCAAGGACACTGAGCTCTCGGGGAAGAGTAGGCACAGGTGAAGGGAAGTACCATAAGGAACACTGTGTACCCTTGAGGGTATAAAAGTTTGGTGAGATTTGGGATAATGGTAGTAAAAAAAAAAGTAATGAGAAATGAGCTGGCAAAGTCAGCAGAGGTCAGATCACAGGTAAGGAGTCTGGACTTGACCTTTAGAAGTAGGAAGCCAATGAAGGATTTCAGCAGAGGAATGACATGATCTGATTTTGTATTTTGAAGTTTTTCCTTTTGGAGTATGGAAATGGAACCAGTAGCAGGGCAAGAAATACTAGAGGCAAGGAAACCACTTAGACTGCTATAGTTTCCTGGGTGAGAAACGACTATGGCTGAACTAGGAAAAAAACAAAAGGAGAAATATTGTGTTTCTCTAAGTACAAAGGGTGAGTAATGCTGGGAATCAGGCAAAGTAAAAACGATGCCTAGGTTTCTG
Source organism: Lipotes vexillifer (assembly GCF_000442215.2). Lineage (NCBI taxonomy): Eukaryota > Metazoa > Chordata > Mammalia > Artiodactyla > Lipotidae > Lipotes > Lipotes vexillifer. The sequence continues at coordinate 5,000,069 of NW_006792448.1, forward strand.
ATTTAGGTAACTGGATACAGTGCCATTCAGTGCACCAATGAACATGTGAGGGTGGTTGCTTAGGATGATAATGTGCTTTTGAGATGTCCAATAGGCAGATGAAGGTACTACTGTTCTAAAGCTCAGGTCAGAGGTCTAAAGAGGAAATAACAGATTTGATAAGTCCTCCCAACAGGTGGGGAGATAAAGGTCATCCAGAGGAGTGAAGGGGGCTTAGATGAGAACCTTGATAAACACCAATAATTAAGGGATGGGCACAGGAAGAGGAGCTCACCAAGGTTCAGCAAGAGACAGAGAAAGAAAACCTGAAGATATGAAGCCAGGGCACCATAAAAAGAGCATTTCTAGGAAGAAGTGCTTAACAATGCCCAATACAGAGGCCCAGTAAGAGGAGGAACTACGTAGAGGCCACCAGAATTGGTGATAAGATAACCATACGTGACCTTGGCCAGGGGAACCTCAGAGGAATAATGGAGCTGAAGCTAATGTAGCAAAGCAAGCCGAAGAAGAATGGAAGGGAAGGAAGAGCAGACACATTTTAAGAAGTCTGGCTATGGAGGAAAGGGCAATAGACGGTACTGAGAGGAATATGGGTTTGAGGGAGGGGGATGCGTATGTGCATGTAGTATTTCTACTGGCCATATTTAGAAAAAAAGGCAGAGAATAGCTTTGATGGCAGAAAGCTGAGGTAATCTTGATCTGTAAAGAATGCAGAAAGGGGCTTCCCTAGTGGTGCAGTGGTTGGGAGTCCGCCTGCCGATGCAGGGGACACGGGTTCGTGCTCCGGTCCGGGAAGATCCCACGTGCCACGGAGTGGCTAGGCACGTGAGCCATGGCCGCTGAGCCTGCGCATCCGGAGCCTGTGCTCCGCAATGGGAGAGGCCACAACAGTGAGAGGCCCACGTACCGCAAAAAAAAGGAAAAAAAAGAATGCAGAAAGGCCATCTGCAGAGCACAGGTGTGGGTAGGGCAGCAGAGTCGGTTTAGAAAAGTGAAGTAGCCACTGTGAAGAAAGAATGCTGCCTAAGAAAAGGGGGAAGGTGCTGGGCAGCACTGAGAGCCAGGATGAGACTGCAGATTAGGAAGTTAATATGACCCACAACTTTCCAACTACATGAAAAATCATCTCCAGTGTGGATAAAGGCTGTGAGTGTGCATCCAGAGATCAGACTTGGCCAGCTGGGTACAACAGGAAAGCCAACTATAAGAGGGAGCTGAGGATATCGGTAAAGGAGAGTTGGGCTTAACATATGCTAGATAGGGAGAGAAATGCAGCTGGGGGAGGTGAAAAAGGACTGGGTGATAGGTTCAATGAGGTAGAGGAATAGTGCAGTGGAAGTAACAGTATGAGTCCCAAAACGCCGCCAGTGCGAAACGAGAAAGCATTAGGAAGAGGTAGGAGGAAAACCAATGGTTATGAGAAGTAAAACGTACTTCCACCCTCCTCGCCACCCACAAAATATACAACCCTCTGGGACCATCCATTTGTCTGTCTTGTCCCCTACTCAGTTGTTATTCTCCTTTGCTCCAGCCACCTACTACTCCCCTTCCTACAACTCTTCCACTCCACTGCCCTCTGGAGTGCTAGCTCTAGGGAAAACGGCACTGAACCTTCTCTTCACCTCCTTGTGGAAACATGACTTTCCTGAAAATGCCGCCTCCCCCGCAGGCCTCTGACCCCTACACCTCAGATTGGGGATCAGGATCACTTACAAACTACTGTCCTCCATCCTCAAGTACCAACACCAGCAGTCCTTATCTTCCAAGAAGTTTTCCTTTCACTCTAGAAGTTTCACTCAATGTGAAACATTATTGGCACTTAGTTTCTTTCTTTCTTCCCCCTCTCTCCTTCCCCTCTCCACTTTAAGTCCTGCTATCACTATCACTCATTATTATATGAATGCTCATTATTTGTATGGACAACCACCCCCAAGCTCTCCATGCCTACTCACTAAGAAGCAAGAGTAGAGAGCCCCAAGAGACACTTAAAACCCCCTGTGGCAGACTCACAGCAAGGGGCTCAGCCCTAACCACCCTAAAAATAAAGAAGCTAACAATTAAACCAAACTGAAAAGGCAAATTGTAAGAAGTCATGGTTGCTATAACCTAACTCTTCTTCCTTGATTACTCAATGCTTTTAAACAACAGAAATTAAGAAAACACAACAAGAACATGACAGAATTAGTTAATTCTTAGTAGCTCTGTGTCCAGCTCTATTTCCACAGTTCTAATTTATAATTCCAATTTGTGGAATGTTCTGTGAAATGTCACAGTCATCAATATTTCCAAATAATGAGTCTTCATTGATTAGGCCCTGACCCTATCACCTACATAGCCTCAATTCAGATCAGGAAATATCATCACTCTGCCTTTTTCTTTTTTTAAAGAGGGATGAAATGAAAAATTACTATGCTACTTTTGCGCATAATTTTATATCTTAAGAAAAGCAGGGGCTTCCCTGGTGGCGCAGTGGTTAAGAATTTGCCTGCCAATGCAGGGGACACAGGTTCGAGCCCTGGTCCAGGAAGATCCCACATGCCTCGGATCAACTAAGCCTGTGCACCACAACTACTGAGCCTGTGCTCTAGAGCCTGCGAGCCACAACTACTGAGCCCACGTGCCACAACTAGTGAAGCCCACGTGCCTAGAGCCTGTGGTCTGCAATAAGAGAAGCCACTGCAATGAGAAGCCTGTGCACCACAATGAAGAGTAGCCCCCGCTCGCCACAACCAGAGAAAGCCCGCGCGCAGCAACGAAGACCCAACACAGCCAAAAAATAAATAATAATAAATAAAATAAATACATTTTTAAAAATCTTTTAAAAAAAGCAAGTTAACTATCACCAAAATTTAAGATTCTTCTAACTTCATTCAGCCATTATGTATTCAGAAACTAATAATTTACATATTGCTTTTACATTATCAGATCAATCCAAACCATTTTGGCGGTGCATTTTTGGCCATAAAATTTATAATCCAAACTTGCTGGCATTTAGTATTGTTAAAGAACCTGTACGATGCTCTAAAACTGATCACTTAAAATCAGGGTCTGCTCTTGTAGCCATTATCTTTATTGCTTGGTCTAAAAGTCAGTACAAGATAAAACCGGGGAGGCGGGCAGGGTGGGGGGTGAGGTGGAATGGGAGGGTACAAACAAATTTCCTGGTGAGTGTTAACAACTCTAGACTAATGGTGTGAGTGTTCTACCACATTTCCTCTCAGATCCATTAAATAAAATGTGCCACTCAGGTAACAAGTCAGCTGGGATCCACACCAAAATCTGTGGGATCCCATGCTCTCTATAAGAGACACCATGGCATTCTCCAACAGCCAGGAATGCATCCCCTCCTCTATTTCAGAGCCAGGACAATTAGTCCTTTTCTCTCAACGTAACCCTCTTCAGCAAGTCACACATTCTTTTGGAAGCTCTAGTGCAGAGCCCAACACTCTTCTGGCCTTTGGGCCATACACACACTGCACCAGCCCCCCCTGACCTCAAAGGAATCCAATGGCAAAGCAGTGCCTAAAGCATACACAAAAGCGAGTCAAAGATGTTATAAGGTTCTTCAAATACTGTCAGTGGTAGTAATCTACTCCTATTCTAGAACAAGAATAAGCTCTGTAGAAAAAGTGTAAATACCACAATTACCATATATTAAACTGAAAATAAAGCAGAGGATTTATATTTAGTTATTGTGGCAGCTGGCTGTCTCTGTGTAGGTCTTTCCCTGTGTAGCTCTTCGGAAAGATAACTGCTTTCACTCTATAAGAAAATTCTAAATTTTTGTCCTCCCACTACAGATCTTTTCAACACATAAATAAATTAGAAAGTAGAAAAGGTAGTAATTAAATTATCATGGCAAACATTTTCTTTTTAAATCATATATCTACTAAGAACTAGTCCTAAGACTATTTGAAGTATATAAAATTATTACATACTGGATGACAGTGGCATGCTAGGTATAAAAAAGATTACTATCTTAAATCACTACTCATTTAGCTTTAAAGCAAACAAATTATTACCGTGTGTTAAATTTTTTCAAGAAAAATATTAAAAACTTTAAAAAGTGGGAGAAAAGGAGATCAGAAATCTAAAATCTTACAGTCCACATGTACCAGCTGAACAAGAGGAAACGATCTCCTTCACAAGACTTGATACAATGATTTTAAAGTGCTAACAATAGAGGGCTTCCCTGGTGGCGCAGTGGTTAAGAATCCGCCTGCCAATGCAGGGGACACAGGTTCGAGCCCTGATCCAGGAAGATCTCACATGCCGCGGAGCAACTAAGCCCGTGCACCACAACTACTAAGCCTGCGCTCTAGAGCCTCCAAGCCGCCACTACTGAGCCCCCACGCCACAACTACTGAAACCTGCGCACCTAGAGCCCGTGCTCCGCAGCAAGAGAAGCCACCACAATGAGAAGCCCACGCACAGCATCGAAGAGTAGCCCCCACTCACTGCAACTAGAGAAAGCCCGCGCGCAGCAACGTAGACCTAACACAGCCATAAATAAATAAACAAACAAACATATTAAAAAATAATAGTGCTAACAACAGAAACATGGTCATTCTGGTCTGATCATAAAAAGCCCTACTCTAAGAACAGGAAACCCAAGATTTTTTTCTCTTCACTACAACTAAGCTTGTATTATGGACAAATCAAGATTACCAGACCTATTTTAAGGATGGGGAAAATGCTCATAGTCTACCTTCTTAATAAGAAGGCTGATGGAAAAAATGAGATCATTTGTTTAGAATTTTTAATTTTGGGGGGCATAAATACATAAATAAATTTAGTGTAATAATTATAAGCCTTCCACACCAAGAGTACTTCAGACTTCTGCTTCTTTTGGCCTCATCTACATTTATGTTTACAGTGAGCTATTATTAGCAATAAGCAAAAATCAAGCTATTTTCAGATATACTGGTACAGTTTCCTAAACATGTCCGATGCAAAAGTTATTAAAAACAGATTCCCAGACCCCATTTCAGATCTATTTACAAGATTTTCAGGGAGAAATCTAGGAGTTTGAATATTTATAAGCACTCCAGGTAATTTCTATGCTCAGGTAAAGTTTAGGAAATACTGCAGCAAGAGCAACTCATTCCAGGGCAGGAGAATAAATTAGAAATCCACTGACTGGGTCCATTAATCACTTCCTTAGTCTACTTCAGCATAAGTATATTAACATAATGCCAGTTAGCATTCCTGAGGGCCTGCTGTGTACTTCATCCTATATGAATCACATTATATGTTTGTTATTCCACATAACAGTATAATAACCTCTTGGGGTGGATACTAGTTTTATCCAAGTTTTGTAGATAGGGAAAACTGAGGCTTTACATAATTTACCTGAAGTCACACAGTATGCAAGTGGCTGCTGGTTCAAAATCAGGCTCTTTGCTGGCAGCAGGCTGCCACCCACTATACTGTCCACTTCTAGCATCAAGTGAGAAGGAGTAAACAAATGGCAAGAGCTGAAATGGAAAGTTCAGAAAGTTTTCTGGGTCAGAAAGTTTTCTTGACCAATGGCTTTCCTAATTTCAACTCTTTTTCCTTGGTTGAAACTAAAACTAAACAGTAAAAACTATTTTGCATACAAGAACATCATCTAACTGCTTAGAAAAAGAGATAAGCTACTCTATCCCTAATGATTGTTTATGTGATTCTAAATGGAGTGGGACTGTAGACCTGGTCTGAGATGCTGCTATCAATTAGCCACGGCTGCTATTAATTAATTAGTTCAGTGACTGGGTTTTTATTTTATTGGGAGGGAGAGAAGGAAGACTCGGATTAACCATTACAACATTTATCTTAAACTCCAAACTCAAGAATGACCATCTAATTGATACTAATACTCCCAAGTATCAAAACTATAAACTGGCAATTGAGAATAAATTCTATGAACATTTTGTTATGATATGGTAAATATATTTAAATTCACAAGATGGGTTCCCACTATGATAATTACATCAAGACTACAGTGTATTATTAAGTTTTATTTATTACTCACAGACCTGCATGTTAGATATTAAAAAAAACCCAAAACTTTGAATGAGACAATAAATGGCTTCATAAGAAAGTATCATGGGGATCTCTTGAACAGTGATGTCCATGTCCTACAATATACAAAAATCTATACATGATTTGTAATATATAGAGAAAGCACACACATGTGCTTTCTCTACACATGTACCAAGAGACATGTACAGGAAATGTCAATGGCAGCATCATTTGGAATAGTACCCTAAATGTCCAAGAAGACAATGGGTAAGTCTATTATGATATAGTCATACACTGGAATACTAAATAGCAGTGAAAAGTAAATGAACTATAGCAACACATCAACAAGAACAAACTTCACAACATGCTGAACTAAAAAAGCAAGGTGCAAATGATTGCCTTCTATGTAATACTAATTAGTATTAAAACATGCTTATTTACAGATACAAAACAAATGCAGTAGAAGTATGGAGGAATACACAGGAATACCAGACATTAAATACCAAATTCAGGGGAGCTTTGGAGTAGAGAGGGGCTGTTTCCCTCCTCAAATATTTTTGCCATCTTTTATTTCTTAGAGCTTAGAGCTAAGCACCAAAGGCTGGTGGTATTTTTAAATAATCAAGCTAACAATTACTTGAACCTGAAAATGTGATGCTCCCCCCACCCAATGCTAGTGACTTTAATGATACTGTAAGACCCCAAGCCTTGCACTTTTAGGATAACTCATATTAAACTCCTAAATTTGTTGTAGACGAGAAAGTCAAATATTAACAATTCCATATAGTTCAAACTAATATTAAAATTCTCTGTATGAAAAGCAAAATAACAAAAAGTAATTGTTCATATTTTTCCTAAGAATTTACTATAAAGTGGTCTACATTTTATGGCAAGACTAAGGAAACAGGGTAGTAAAATTGAAGTATAAAGGATCACTTAACTGTCAATTGGATGAAAATTAAGATAAACTACTCCCCTTTGATATAAAGTATTACTACTTAATTCTTTTCAAAGTACTTATACACATTAATAAATACTTAAAAGATCCTTGTTGGGCAAATCAAGTACTTATACATATAAAAACTGAAGTCCAGAGAATCACCTTGTCCAAGGTTAAACAGGCAGTTAGCAGTCACAACACAGTTAAAACTACATCCAGGTCCTGTTCCAAAATTAGTCACAATAAATTAATCAGAAGCTCAACAAATAAGAGAAACTTTTTTATTCAGTTTCAATCAAAGATTATGAAATGAACAATTAATGACAATGATCTGTGGAGTTCTGTCTCCCCTTTTACTTCCTAACAATTTAAATATAAAAAGTTCTAAATTATAACCCACTGTTATTTTTGTAATAAAAACTCATTTCCCATAAAAATAATGTTTTAGGTAGTTATTAAGCCAACGCAATTTATAATTTAACTAGAAAACTATAATCCTTCTATGACACTAAAGGAAATACACACTACATAAGCAGTCTGTCTCTCAATCCCCTCTACCTCTTTCCTTAAACTTTTCTAAAAGCACTAGTACTTTTAGAAGAAGGTTTAAATTAGAAAGAATGTTGGAAGAAAGAGTTTTGAGGAACATAATGAAGGAGACTTGGAGGCACTGTGCAAGGTTTTCAAAGGTAACAGCAATAGGTTTCTCAGAGAATAAAATATCACTCTTAAGAATCATCACAGAACCAAGATAAATAACGCGAGACAGGTAGAGAGATTTTCCTGAGGTAACAGAGACAGCAACGGAAAGGAGTTGCAAAAGACAAAATGAGAACTGTAAAGGAATTAACAGGGACACTGCACACTGAGAGGCAGAAGAAACAGTGCAGCACTGCACTGCAACAGCCCCACAGGGCAAATTGTAACAGCTCCCTCCCCAAACTATAAGGTCGATCAGTGAGTGAAACCACTAAGAAGTGGGGATGGGATTGCGGGTGGGGGTGGGAGGTAGTATCTAGTCATCTGGGTAATTTTTACATGTTAGGCATTTTTAACTCAAGAAGTACATATACTGAAATCTACTGATGCCTACAATTACTGTCTTAGATATTCTCATTTTTGCTTTCTTGTGATTAGGAAAGACGAATAACATGCTACCCAAATCTTTTCTGTTATAAAGGGCACCCTGGAAGCCACAATCATCTAATGCCAGATGTCTCTTAGTTGGCCTGCTCTCCTCAGCAAGGAAAATAGCTGCCAGGACACATGCATACCACACCATCAGAGAAAGGGGGGAGGGGGGGGGAGGGAGACCAACCTGCCTCTGCATTCAGCTCCTCTAGAAGCCCGCTGGTCCTCCAGGTAGCTCCTGTGTCCTGGCCTCCTACAGAATTACTGTGCTCTTGAACTACTGCAGCCGCCAATAAATTGTCCACATTTACCACTTCTGGCTCAGAGCTGGTGTCAGACATATCATAATGAGCTACAACTGGAGGTCCATCTAGGGAGGAAAGAAAATGTATACTTGTATCTAACTTGTGGGGTGAAAAATACTTCTGCAACTAAGAGCCCCCTAAATGCCAGTTGTCTTTATCTTATGATTCTACATGGTCAGAAAAGCTGCACTTTATACAATCTAATATTTTGTATATGATATGAAAGTGAAAGAGATAACCCGAGCTTACAAAGATGAGGGACACATTTGGGAAGGAGGAAAAAGGGTGTTATTATGAAGAACAAAGACAAGAATATACTGAACAAAAGTTACACTGAATTCCTGTCATTCTCCTAAAGAGCAAAAGATTAAGAAAAAGGGGAAGACTCTACAGTGAAAGTGAAACTGATTTTTTAAAGAAAAACACTGATGCAAACTATTAAGCTCAATTTATATTTTAAGAGAATGAATCTAGTTTCTTCCTCTTAGTAGCTAATACTAGAAGTCCCTAATAGATTCAGAGAAGAAAATCAAATATATATTTTTCTACTTTAAGAGCTCTACTTGACTGACATCTATTTCCAGTAAAGCTCTTTTATAATATTAGGGATGTTATGCACCTTACAATATTCTACAAAAAGATAATGCTCATGAAATCCATCTTCAGGATTTTGCTTTCGATGTCTTATGAGGGATATTTCTATTTTATTTTCCCCGAGAAAAACAACCAGCTCACACTCCAAGGAAATGATACACAACCTTATGGGTTATATGAGAGGAAGATGTTAAAATTCTTAGAAAAAAGAGATCCCTTCTACCTCCAAATCACCCTAACTAGCTGAAAATGGCAGCTGAGCTCTGAAGTAATTATACTGCAGTGATTCATGCTAAAATAATTCAATATTCATGCTTGTAGAATAGATACATGCTTTAAAATGCTACCCCCTTCTAATATAAAAGCAGAAAGCAAAAATAAAGTTTTCAGTCAACTATGAAACACATCCCTTACTACTACTGCCATTTTAAAATAAAATGCTTTTCCTTCCCCAAGAGCTATTTATGAAGTGCAAGCAAATCACTTATTTCCATAAAGATTTCTTAATATAATCCAACAAATTAACATTAAACAGACCTAGTTTATGAAACTCTTGACTATGAAGGAATACATATGCCAACGAATCATTAAAATAGAACACAATGAAGGATTACTGTTTTAATACAAACATCCATTGTGTAAACTGTCACTAAACAAAACATGGAACACACTTGGGGTACTTATCCCTTAAGACTAAGTTCCCAAGCCATAGGTTTATGTAGCAACATTTTTAAAAATGACCAAACATAAAAGCAAATGAATTGTTAAGTGCCACCGTATAAGGAACAGACATGTCACAATATGAAATTCTGACGATCATGACAATTTCAGTTGACTACTTAAGAATAATTTCCAATTCCCAAAAGGGTAAATCATGTTCATAAAATTCAAGACTGTGGCCTCAGGAGCAGTTAGTAATGGATTTTAGATCAAATAGCAAAAAACTGGTTCATGTCTGAGGTTTTTCTTTTCTAAAAAAGAAAAGCAAGCTGTAACATTTATGGAGTTCTCGTCAGAGTTCAAAATGATTATTATGGAATCAAGATACTGTGTGATGTCCAAATATTTGGTTGCAGAAAATACGAGGGTCAAGTACAATATTGACTATCTGACCAAATGTTCTATTTTTAAATGGGCTTTATTAAGTGTTTTGTGTTTGAAAAAAAAAATAGTGATTTATTTTAAAATTTATATCACAAATACCATTCACAACCTCTTGCCCTCACATTCCCCCCACCACAACCAAATTGAGGCAACAGGTCAACAGTCAAGTCAAAATTGTACCACTCCTACATGTGAAATCATGCAAAAAGTATAAGTGTATATGTACATGCAGAGTAACATCACCTACCCATGGAAATAACTTGTCTGAAAGTCTTCATCAGTAGGATATACAAGCATAAACTTGTTATCTGGCTTCATTCTTGTATCTTCCATATTTCCAAACAGCACACCTTATAGCTTAGCTTAAATTTAGTATTCATCATAAACAAAGACAGTAATATTTTCACATTTTAATTATACTTAAAAATTAAAATAAATTATCACTGTCAATTTTTATATCTAGTATATTCAAACAATGACAAGTCAGTACTATATCAACTTTAATAAAGTAAAGGAAAGGTTGCCATTCCAACTCTGCCTTCCAACAAGAAACCACAATTAAGGATCTTGTGTTCCAAGGTCATCTTATACTTATTAGCAAACCAAAATTAAATAAGATATGTTTAAAGCACTTAGCCTCAGGGCTTGGACTCTGAACCACTAAGTGTGAATATCAGCTAACTGATGGGGACAATCTGTGATATTCTTTTAAAACACGATTCTTGCTACACAGCAGAATTAAGAGACAGGTAAGATCCTTTTAAAATAAGTATCTCTTGAAGGAAAAAATAAAATCAAACCACTGAGGAGGAGTTAGAAAAACTCAGCATATTAATAACAGAAGCAGCTAGCTACGCTTCCAGTTTGACTCTACCAATTCATTACAGGATGGAATAAACATGAGCTACTGTCCTTCCTCTCGCTGATCGTTAAAACAACTGCACCGCTACCAAGATTATTTTGACTTTCAAAAACATCAAAATAGTCACTTCAAGTAAAATTACACGGAAACATTTCCAATTTAAAATGTAGTCACTAAGCAGTCCATATTTACAACATAGAAGGTTATCCAAACCGTACATTCTCCCATTTGGTATCTGTCAATCTTACAACATCAATTTATAATGATGAACTTAACTAGTTTTTCTATAGTCATTAAGAGCATCTCTCTATAAAGGTAAATTTAACACAATTATTTAATAACTACTTGGTCTGTAGTTAATCCAAGTGCTGTTTCTTCTCCTGATTGAAATATCTTGAAATTTTTGCTGCTCATTACAAGGGAAGAAAAATAAAAGGTCAAAGCAATCCACCGACTATGTTTTATTTCAGAACATCAACTTGTCTATATTACGCTAGATATGTTTGTGTCCTCTCTCTGACCTCCTAGTCTATAAACAGGTTCTAACTTTTCAAATACCAAAATACAGATGTATCTGTTCACCACACATTCCTGATACAGTGAAGTTTACCCCTGTGTGACTTTAAACCTTCTGTATTATTATCGACAAATGTTTAATTTTATGAATTAGTTTCCTTTTATTCAAATATGTTCTCTTCTAAATCTCATGGAAAAAATTTGAATCACAGAAACAAAAAAACAAAGCAAAACAAAGCCTAACATCCTCTACTACATTTATCTCTGACAAATCCCTCTTTTCAAAGTTAACAACAAAAAGCACAGAATTTTAGAACTATAGAATACATAATTTACCAGGCTCATTTTACAGATGAGAAATTTGAGTCCTCCGCAGGTGAAACCAGAATAGTTTACAGTTGTTATCAGTGGTGAGGGAATGGGAAATATACAGAATGAGCAGCATAGGGAGTACACAGATTTTTGGCAGCAAATACGTAGGTTAAAGTCCTGCCTACTTCTTAACTGTATGACCGTTTGTTCACAGGGTTATGGTGAAGGTTAAAGACATAACACAGAACACAATAGTTCAAACACTGGTCCAATGCCCCACCTTTCCATTATAATTAGCACCTACCCTACTTCATTATTTGCTTGCTTATCTTTGTATGTAAACTCTGCTGTACACAGCCTGCAAGCAAAAAGCTTTGAGAAATCATCACTGACTGGGCTGGTGCCTTCTATTGGTCATAGATTAACCCACTTGTTAAGTAAATGCTTTGCTGGGATTAATGAGGTCATCACACACGTGGCTTTCGTATTTTTATTTTTGTTTGAAGTGAAATGCCAGCTTGGATGTATTCATATGAAAGTGTTTCAAAGCCAAATAGAGATCATTTGGGATTATTTCATATTTGGCATCATTCTTGCCTACAGAGAGAACCCTTCCACTAACACAAGTTTTGTCAGTCTCCCAGTAAGAAATCTAATCAAATCTAGCAAACAGGAATTCCTCTAGTATCCCAGAGACATCTGGAAACACCACTCCTCCTTCTCTCTCTATTGCTAAGTCTTAGGCCCAAGAAAAGGTGGGGCAAATGGACAAAAACAGTGTTTGCTCATTCAATTCCCATTTCAATGGCTATAGTAATATACAATAAAACCCAGAATAAATTCCTTCTCTCCTCTTTACTACAGCCAATCTCCCAAAACCCCTCACTAGGAGAGAAAAAAAATCCACCTTGCTGCAAACGACCCCACAGAGGTTCTGTTGCCCCAGTCATTAAAGGGCCTAATAAACCCAGTGCCATTATCTACAACATCTAGAAAGAGTGGGAGGGGGTGGAAATCACACTCAGCCTCAATCCAGATAGTGAGATTCAAAAACAGTTACATCTAAAAAAGAGTTCTGGGCTTCCCTGGTGGCGCAGTGGTTGAGAGTCCACCTGCCGATGCAGGGGACACGGGTTCGTGCCCCGGTCCGGGAAGATCCCACATGCAGCAGAGCGGCTGGGCCCGTGAGCCATGGCCGCTGAGCCTGCGCGTCCGGAGCCTGTGTTCCGCAACAGGAGAGGCCACAACAGTGAGAGGCCCAAGTACCGCAAAAAAAAATAAAAAGAAAAAAAGAAACAATGCAAAACAAAGATCTGTACTCTATGTGTTTTTAGGAAGAAAATGTATATAATCTATTATGGAATATAAATCAGGTTTTTTGGTGTTTATGAAAAAGTAAAAGCAGCGGCTGGGCCCGTGAGCCATGGCCGCTGAGCCTGCGCGTCCGGAGCCTGTGTTCCGCAACAGGAGAGGCCACAACAGTGAGAGGCCCAAGTACCGCAAAAAAAAATAAAAATAAAAAAAATAATAATAAATAAATTAAATAAATGAATGAATGAATGAATGAATGAAGAGTTCTTCGAAACTACCTAGCCAAGGAGTCTAAGAAGGAGGAGCATGTGTGTGGTGACCAAGTAAGGAAAAGAAGTGTAGGGGGAATAAGGTGTGGGCCTGAGGAATTGAGAAAAAGGGAAAACCTCAAGAGTCGCAGAAGGGAATTTGCATTTTGGTAGAACCTACCCAATTAGAAAACAGCTTTTTCATTACACATCTAAATATTTACCAAGATGAAAATTGATTATTTTGCAAATGAGAAAAAATACTTGAGAATACATATGCTGTATTTTATTACTATCAATCAATATATATACACACATGGAGAGAGAACAATTTGAATAAAAAGAAAACAGTCATTTTCAAAGCATCTCTTGGAAAAGATAACTACATCAACCAGAAAAGACAAAAAAATCTATATAGAAAAGGGCCATCTCTAGAAAAACAACTTTAAATACCAAAAACTGTGTATCTTTTCTTTATAATAGTAGCATAAAGCTATTTTAGCAAAAAGAAAAATAAGATAGTGCTAAATGAAAATGAAATGCAACAATATGCACTGAAATTTTATGTTTAAGAGTTAAAAAACCATTTTTAAAATAAAACTGAGTCAACTATTTTGTACTTTTTGCATTATACTCATCTCAATTATTAAAAATTTAGATGTTATAGTTTCCAAGGGAGGAATAAAGTTTTAAGGATTACATCTGTTCTTACATCATACTGACAAAAAACAGGTCATTTTGCCCACCCAGAAAAGTTACCTACAATACTGATGAAGAGTTAACTTTGAAAGTATCAAAGAGGAAGTAAAAGGAAATATTCAAGATTAAATACAGAAAACAGGGCACTTGAAGAGGTCACCATCTTTCAATTTATCTTTGTATCTCAGGGACAAATCCACAACCTACTGCTTTGAGGATTCAGATCTATAGAGAACAAAACTAAAATATCTGCACTACATACACGAAGAAGATGAAAATTAGATATGACTTTAGCTACATCCTCATGTCTATGTACCCTGCAAAAGACACATCCATTCCGGCTTTTTGATTATTCCTCAATGTAGTCTAAATTTTGATATTTTCTAAATATTCCTCAATTTTTAATAGGATAACTTAGAAGGACATATAAAAGAGAAGAATCTCCACCTTTTATGTTAACACTGGTATTTTGTTATTTTCTTTTTTGATATACCAACTACAAAAAAAACCTGAAAATTATCCGAAAAACATCATGTAAAATCTATTATTAGTGATACCTACAAACTATAATGCCCTTCATTTCATTATGGAAAAGCAGGTTTCCTGACTCAGGAACACCTAATGTGAATTAACTGGCAGGGAATCACTATAACTAATGTAATATGATCCTAAATAGAGTAACAAGAAACATTTCTTTTTAAAAATTTTTATTTATCTAGGTTAGTTGATACACTTCAAATGCAGAGTTAGGTAAAAGATATAAAGAAAATGCAATAAAAATTAAAATCACAGTAATTTGATAACATTCTTCCCAAATCTTAAAGTTATAATATGAATACCTTCATTACCAAAGAATACATTTCCTCGTGGATTATTATTCCTTCATTTCTTAGGATGTCTTCTACTTTAAGATGTAGTAATTTAAGATACTATGAAAAGATCTACTCATTACTAGTAAACTAACAGTTTGGTTTCAATCCCCACTAACTTTCCTAAACTTCAGAGAAATTAAAAACAGAAATCAAGAAAAAAATGAAAAGTATAGAACTCGGAAGTTATTCACGTTGATTACAATTAATGTACTCATACAACTGTTCTAGACAAATTAAAAAGACAAGTTTCTTATCTGTACAATGATTAAGGGCATATACACCATTTTTAGAGAAGATTTTGAGAATTATTCTTTGAGAACAATTTTTATTAGAACAAATTTAATAATAAATTAATAAATTTTCAGTTTAATAAATTTGCTGAAATTGTTTTCATACTGTATTTTTTGACATGTGGAACTCCACAAAATCTTTTTCATTGTGCCCTCACTGCACCATTTAAATAATACAAACAGAAGAGAGGAAATCAATACAAGTTAAACAAAATATAACAGGTAATTATTTTTGAAAGTCACCTTCTGTAAAATAACTTGCCTATAATATGTTACTCTAAACAAATGATGATACATAGCATGAAGTCTATTCACCATCTTTCCTATAATTTTCATATAACTGTACCATCAGGCAAATTTAGCTGTATATTAAAAATGAAAATTATCAGTAATATCAATCTGGGTGCTTTGTTTTGCTCAACAAAAGGAATCACTATAGCATTTCTTCCATTAACAGCAGTTTTAATACATTTAAAATGACTTCATTTCTAATATTCTGACTTGCATACAAATTTTAAGTAATAAATCTAATTAAATTGAGCTATACCTTGACCCAGAGACTAGAGTCTCTGCTGTTAAATATACCTAACACTAAGGAATGACAAAAGCAATGATGCAAAATAAACTAGTTCATGTATATTCTTTTACTCAGTCGGCTAATGAAACAAACAAGTGGTCCAAACCTTTACTTGATAATCTAAGAAATAAATTTTTCCCTTTAACTAATCACCGTAACTAGTATGTGGGAAACTTTTTTTCAACACACATTTAGGAAGCAATAAATGGATATATTAATGACCTGAATTCATTAAAATCCCTGTAGACTATTGCATAGTTATGTCTCCAGCAACCTGCCAACTATAACATTAATAAAAATACAGAATTAATTATTTCAAAGTTCTGAAGGTGGGCACACATACACGAGCACATGCACAAACATACCCCTTGAGACTAGGCTTATTCCTTTGACTTGGTAACAAAAAACAGGCTTTCCTCTTGGAGCCCCAAGATGACAGAACCTTTATTCTAAATTAAAAAAGAAAAAAAAACACTTCATGCAAAATATTAAGTTTTAAGATTTTAATTTTACTGAACTGTATTCTAAATTAAAATTTTATTTGAGCTCTTTTACACTCAAGTTTTAATAATCACACAAAGTACACATCAATATAATTAAAAGTTATCATCTAATGAGTGGCTCGAATAACCTGATAATTCTAACCTGCTGATTAAATTCTCTTAAACTGATTAGAAATCTAATGTCCTAGAACACTGAACTAGTATAAACTAGGCAGAAAACAGTCTATAGACAGATTATTAGAAAACACATTTATCTTCACTGCCCCCCCTTTTAAATACCAGCAACTAAATTCCATATGTACCCATTAGAGATGACATAATCCAGATACGGGATTATATTCTTAAATAAAAAGCATTTGGACCATGTCTAGATTAATACTATAACTTGAAAGAAGTTTCTGCCCAGCATTAGCCCTTTCTTTATACACTACAAAAAGTCCAAACAGGATATATTTCTTAACCTTCTTAAAATTCTAGGAAAATTAAGGGAATTAAAGGGAAGTTAAGGGAAGACCACAAGGCACTTCTAAAACAATACCTACATAAAAATGCCACCACATAATCCAAAAATAATTCCCACTTCTTTGTATTCGTACGTATAAGTACTATAATCTTAGGAATACAGACTTTGCCTCAGTGAAAGAGAATTCAACAATCCACAACAGCAGTCAAGTTTTTTTAAAACTACTTCAAATACTTAATACTTCTTTGTCCATAATACTAAACAAATTTTTCTGAAAGAAGAATTTTTAAATTGTGCAATCTGGAAAAGGTATAATCACTTTAAAGCACAACTCATATTAAAAAAAACTACTGTTTTTCAAAACAATACTCTTTAAGACAGCAACACATTTTCCAGGCACTGTGAGAAACTGAAAATCAGGGGGAAATCTGTATATATGTTTCTGCTATAAAATTATTCTTAAGGTTAAACTCTCAAAACCACAAAATGTCAATTTTTACTTCAGAATAAATTTTAATATTTTGGCATATATTCTATGAATTAAATCAATATATTCTGGTGTTCCTTTTCTTTCTATCAAAACCTCTCTTTCCACATCTTTATCCAAAATTATGTAGAAAAGGCTTCCCAAAATTATTAACACCTTCTCAAATATTCAAAATATTATTTTTACCTTGAATATCAATTATTGAAACCTATGTCTGATAATTCCATTAAATTGACATTTTTCTCTTTTTAAAAGGCAAAAAAAAATCTGTAGATCTCCTACTCTGTTATCTAATAACAACAAGAATTAGAATATATCCCAGTCAATACTAGGAATATGTCTATATGTTATTCTTAAAGGATTCATTAATTATTTTCTATTTTAAAATTAAAAGGCATTCCACTATATGCTTAATATATGAAATATTAAATCATGAAACAAAAAAGAAATCTGTTAAGTGCCTGAAGAAGTTTATACATGCATAGAAAAGCAGTCATGTTAACATGCTGAAATTAAATTAACATTTTCTTATATCTAAGAATCCATGTCTAGTAAAATCTGTGATGCCAGGGAGAAACTGAAGACAGAACAAACTTCCCTGAAAACATCTCAACTACAAGTAAAGATTACAGATTAGTTAAAAACCTGTCAGTCACCCAAAACCAATCTGCTCTTCCTGTTGACATAAAACTTAATTTAAAAAAAAATTGGC
Organism: Lipotes vexillifer; assembly: GCF_000442215.2. NCBI lineage: Eukaryota > Metazoa > Chordata > Mammalia > Artiodactyla > Lipotidae > Lipotes > Lipotes vexillifer. The sequence continues at coordinate 5,017,998 of NW_006792448.1, forward strand.
TGAAGTAGTTTACAAGTGTTGCATTATCATTTCAGAGAAACTCCCAATTCTCATATATCAAGTTCTAAAAAGAAAAAAACCACAATAATCATTTTTCACTTCAAAACTAGAAAAGCAAAATAAATTGACTCAGTCTATTACAGTTAATTTACAAGGTATAAATGTCTGAATATAGAACTAAATAGAAAAGGTGGTGACAATTTTTCTGAGTGGTTACTGATAAATTACTAAAATAAAACAGAGGTCTTTATTGTTTATACAGTCGACCCTTGAACAACACAAGGGTTGGGGCTCCCACCCGCTGCACAGTTGAAGAAAATCCACATAAAATGTTACAGTCTGTGGTTCTGCATCCACGAATTCAATCAAGCTCAGACTGTATAGAACTACAGCACATATACAGTGATATAAGTGGACCTATGCAGTTCAAACTCCTGTTGTTCTTGTGTCAACTATACATGAAACTCCAAATATGCCACCTATCTTTCCTCTTGCAAAACACACAATTAGATCTTTTCCAAAGTTGCAACTACATTAAATATTAAAATAATTAACCTTATTCATATTGAGAAGTTATTAAGTTATAAATTTGAAGGGAAAGACTACTAAATTTTTATTGTAAGTAAACCCAGTAGAAAGTACAATTTAAAAAAAACAGGTAATGTTAGCAAAGTTATATATTCCTACTGAAAATTTTCTTCCTAATTTAGCTTTTTCTCACAATATTCCTACCAACCCAGAATCTCCCAGTCCTAGGCCACACATTAAAAATCTATCATGTTGCAAAACCTTTCAATGCTGTGCTATTTTCTCCCCTTTGACACACTCCATGGGCTCTTTAACATGCCATTTATTTTCAGTCCAGGGATTGAAAACAAAATTAAATTGGTAGTATATTAGCCAATACACTTAGTCACTAGTAATTTAAAAACCCATTCAATACACACCCTTAATAGAATGACCATTTCATCTGTATCCTCTAGAGGTACCCTTTACATCAGAGTACCAAACAATTCCACTGGATGTCTGCCAGGTTATGGCTCAGGCACTGAGCTTTAAGTTAAAGCTCAAAATAAAAATTTATCTATGTAACAATGAAAACTACTATCTTTCTCATGCATGAAATCAAACTCCTTTCTAATCCGCTTTCCCT
>NW_006792448.1:5019163-5022851 GCF_000442215.2 Lipotes vexillifer
TTCCCTACAGTATCTTGCATAGTAGGTACAGAGCATTAATTTGCTCGAAAATAATTCATTCTTCCTGCATACAAAGGCTATTTAATAAAATTCATTAAAGACTAGCAACAAATTAGTTAATTAAATGACATACGAAAGAATGATAGAAAAATGTTCATGCAATATATTCACTCATGACCTCCAAAGCGGGATTAATTACATCATTCCTCCTACTGGAATCAGAAGGGAGTCAACAGTGTTCGTAGAGAATAAATGCTAAGAGACTCTCAGGGAATTAACTACTTACCTACCTTGGATTCACTAAGATTCCCTATTTTATATTTTATTTATATTTTTGCATGAAAAAAGCATAAAGATGAGGATCACTCCTACCATCGTATAAATATGGTTCTATGTTCCAACCACATGTAACAAAACTCAAGCTAGAATTTATCAAACTCTGTTCTGAATATCTAATTTTTTAAAAAGAAACTGTTTACTATGATCATTTTTTAAACATCATCAAAAGAAACTTACAATGGGCAAAAGCATATTCTTTCTTACACAATTCAAAAAGCAGATAAAGGTTGTTCTGTAATATTCCCATTTTCAGCAAAGTTAACTGGAAAACTGTAATGTCTTTGAGAACTCTAATGTACTGTCAACATTGTGACAAGTCACAAAGGGCTGCTGTGGCAGTTCTTGGGAATCAGGCATCTGCATGTAAGCACCTGATTGGGCGACAGGGGAAATTCTTTGGCCAACTAGTTGCATTTTAAGTTCCCTGGGTTCCAGTAGCTGCTTGTTCTCTTCACCAGTGTCAAGTAGAGTTAGCTTTTCCATCCACACCAGGAACTTCTCTTTCTGCCTCTGCATCTTGGAAAAACAGCTCACAGCCTCTTCTAGGACACTGCCTATGCAGCACCTATCACACACAGCACCCCTGTCAAGTAATCCTGGAATTTCCCTAGGCGCTCCTTCAGATCCCCCAGCACAATTGAAGTCAGCTTTAAAGACATTGAGGCCATTTGATAAAACATGGTTAAATCAGAAAACTGTATTTTTATTAAGACAAGCTTATTCAGGAAAATGGCATAAGCATTACTAAGAACAGCCATATAGGTATAGCACTCATAAGGGGCACTTAAATTAATTAACCAAACAAAAGTTGGTAATTCTGAGAAACATAACATGATACTACCATTTTTCATAGCTTCACTGAATCTGTGGAGGATTGTGTATTCTGTTACTATACAACTAACTATTAATCTGTAACAGTGTTTTTCAACCTTTGCTGAACATAAAGACCTGGAATGGTTTAACAAATACCAAAACCTAGGTGGCTCCCAGACATTACAGGGTTTTTTTGTTTTAAGCTCCCCAGGTGATTCTAATGTACAGCCTTGATTGAAAACCACTGCATCCCTGAATATTTTCACACTATGACTTTAAAATTCTAAAAGTTGTTTTGACAGCTGACCCATAATAAATCAGTATACAATAATTGTCAGCTAATCGATTTTTTATCAAATGCTCTTGTTTTAAGTTAAATTTTTTTTTTCCTTATGGAAAAACCACATAGAGGGGACTTCCCTGGTGGCCCAGTGGTTAAGAATCTGCCTTCCAAGGCAGGGACACGGGTTCGATCCCTGGTCGGGGAACTAAGATCCCACATGCCGCAGGGCAACTAAGCCTACGCACTCTAGAGCCCACGCGCCACAAGTAGAGAGCCCACATGCTGCAACTACTGAGGCTGCGCACTCTAGAGCCTGAGTGCCAAAAGGAAAAATCCCACATGCCACAACGAAGATCCCACGTGCCGCAACTATGACCTGACTTAGCCAAATTAAAAAAAAAAAAAAAAAACAACCCCACAGAGGATATGCATAATCCATGTATACCTCTGGGTCAGTTTTTTATAAACCCTGGTCTGTGCAAGGTGCTAAAAGGTATGCCTCAAAAAAAAAAAAAGTTTTGTGTTTAAGTTTGGGATATGCTACAAATCATATCCTCCCCACTTTGGAGAGCACATTAACGGCTCCGAGTTGTCCTGCAGTAAAGAAATCTGCTTCCACGTGATCCAGCACTTTCCAAATGTGTGAATAGTGTACAGCTATTAATAGCAAGTAGAACAGTGGTTTCATAGGATTCTAGTTTTAGGATATGCTCCTCTACATACAGTGTTTTATCCTTGAACTAGGCCAGATCAGCTTTGGTTTGGGTCCCATATACTTTGGGTTTCTAATAAAACTAATTATACTGAACTCTTCATTTCTTCAGGGAGCTATTAAAAATGTTACCTCCTCAGACCACTCTTGACTACAATATCTAAAATAGCTTTTCTACCCCATCCTTAGTCCATCTTTATCTCATCTCTTATATCCTGCTTTATTATCATAGTGTATATCCCTACCTGATAGCATATGATGAATTCATTTATTATCTGTCTCCTCAGAAAAGATTAAGTTTCATGAGGGCAAGGACTTTTCATTCACTATTGCATTCCCAATGCTGCACAGTAGGTGCCCAAATATTTGCTGAATGAATGACTGATGGAATCAATCAATCTTGGCCTTATACCATCTACCTATACCAAGAAGTCTTATAAAGAACTACCCTATGAAATGCTCTGTTGTATTTATCTCAGGGTATTTCTGAAAATATGGTTTACTTTATCTCATAGTGATTTTTTATGAATAAACAAAAGAAAAATTTCCCAGGTCTCAGTATCAAGAAAAGAAGTGTTTCTCCTAGAAAATGAGAACTGCTTATGTCATGCCACCTCTTTTCAATGCCTAAAAGGCTATGGGACAAATTTTTAGCCCAATTCTACCTAGCAAACAAAAACCTCATGAAGTTTATTGTTATCAACTTTCCCTCTAACTTCATTTCATTCCTCCTCCCCTGATTATTCCATTCCATCCCCTTTCTTCACATTAAAAAAAAAAAAAAAAAAAAAAAAGGGCTTCCTTGATGGCACAGTGGTTAAGAATCCGCCTGCAAATGCAGGTAACACGGGTTTAAGCCCTGGTCCAGGAAGATCCCACATGCCACGGAGCAACTAAGCCCATGTGCCACAACTACTGAGCCCGCACTCTAGAGCCCATGAGCCACAACTACTGAAGCCCACGTGCCTAGAGCCCGTGCTCCGCGACAAGAGAAGCCACCGCAGTGAGAAGCTCACGCACCGCGAGAAAGAGTAGCCTCCCCGCTCGCCGCAACTAGAGAGCCTGCCTGCAGCAATGAAGACCCAACGCAGCCAAAAATAAATTTATTTTTTTAAAAAACACCTTATTTATATGTAAACTTCCTCAAGAAGGGCATACCTTTCCCCAAAGTGTAACATATTCAGCTTACGGAAAGTCTAAATGGAATTTAAAGAAAACTAAACTTTCTTTAAACAGTTTGTCCCCATTATAAGTGCTGGGTAAACTGAAGTATACAGGACAGGAAATGATATGGCTACTTTCATATTTCAGATTCTGGCGCTGCTTATTTTTCAACAAACACTGGAAAATGAGTATTTAAAAGCTGAATTCAAAAAAGTGGTGTGAGGGCTTCCCTGGTGGCGCAGTGGTTGAGAGTCCGCCTGCCGATGCGGGGGAGACGGGTTCGTGCCCCGGTCCGGGAAGATCCCACATGCCGCGGAGCAGCTGGGCCCGTGAGCCATGGCCACTGAGCCTGCGCGTCCGGAGCCTGTGCTCCGCAA
>NW_006792448.1:5022885-5023980 GCF_000442215.2 Lipotes vexillifer
AAAAAAAAAAAAAAAAAAAAAAAAGTGGTGTGAGAATACTTATGCTAAGGACAGTGAGATAAGTTGCAGCCTCATAAAGATGACTACCAGCAATAAATACTGAAAACAAGACATTTTGAAGTCTTAAAAAGAGGACCCAATGATACGTGTCAAACAAAACCCACAGAATGCACAACACCAAGTGTGAACCCTAATGTAAACTGTGGACTCTGAGTGATAATATGTCAATCTACGTTCATCAATTATAAGAAATGTACCATTCTGTGGAGGTGTTGATAGTGCAAGAGGCTGTACACATGTGAGGACAGGAATAAGTGGGAAATCTCTGTACCTTCTGCTTAATTTTGCTGTGAACCTACAACTGCTCTAAAAAATACATTAAAAAAAACAAACAACCAGGGACCATATTCTCACCTTAAACACACATATGCCCTTTTATTAACACTAAAATATATCCTACTTTGAGAAAGACATCAAAAGTAAAGCTTATGCTTTTGCATACACAAAGTTTTTAAAGGCACTCACTTTAGGAAATATGCTAGGAAAAGCAGGCCGAAAATAATACCTTGGTTCTTTAACATCAGAGATTGCCAAAGGATACCCACCAGTAAGATTTCAAAGCTTCTAAATTTATCTAGACACTGTAGCATAGAGAAAAACACATTTAAACAATGCATGCTTTTAAAATAATCACTTAAATGGAGTAAAATTTAAAGGTGCTTATGTTCATTAATCACTAATAACATATTTAAAAACTAGATGACACTGTTCAGAACTTAACTGAAGCAGACTACCAGTTTTACAATGATTTTTAGCTATGGGAGACTTAACATATCGTTTTGCTTAACTGAGTAGTTCTCAGCCTGGCTGCCCACTGTCATCACCTGGGAGCTTAAAAGTGCTGGTGCCTTGGGCTTCCCTGGTGGCGCAGTGGTTGAGAGTCCGCCTGCCGATGCAGGGTACACGGGTTCGTGCCCCGGTCCGGGAAGATCCCACATGCCGCGGAGCGGCTGGGCCCGTGAGCCGTGGCCGCTGGGCCTGCGCGTCTGGAGCCTGTGCTCCGCAATGGGAGAGGCCACAGCAGTGAGAGGCCCG
>NW_006792448.1:5024075-5057181 GCF_000442215.2 Lipotes vexillifer
CCCGCGTACCGCCAAAAAAAAAAAAAAAAAGTGCTCTGGTGCCTTCGCTAAGTCAAATAAGTCCGAGAAAGACAAATACTGTATGATCTCACTTGCATGTGGAATCTTAAAAAAACCAAATTCAAAAAAAACAGAGTAGTTTGGTGGAGAGTACGGGGTGCAGCAAGGATGAGTGAAAGTGATCAAATAGGACAAACTTCCAGTTATAAGATGAGTAAGTTCTGGGGATGTAATACAGCATGGTGGCTATAGTTAACAATACTGTATTGTATATGTGAGAGCTGCTGAGAGCAGATCTTAAAACTTCCCAACACACAAATTATAACTATGTGGAGTGAGAGGTGTGTTAACTAACCCTACTGTGCTTAATCATTTCACAGTATATACATTTATCAAATCAACACGTTGTATACCTTACTTAAACTTACACAATGTTATATGTCAACTGTATCTCAAAAAAGCTGGGAGAACAATGCTGATGCCTGGGTCAGATCCAGAGATTCTGATTTAATTGGTCTGCAGTGGGGTCTGGGCATCGTAAGTTTTAAATGCTCCCAACCCCCAACAAGTGATTCTAACATATAACCAGACTGAAAACTGCACAGATATTACCTGCTTTGTTTGCATTTACTAATCACTTTTCAGGCAGTCTTCAACTGATTACTCAGTCTCGGTGTCTTGTTATCAATGTATTTAGTGAGTCTCCTAAATAGCTACCAAAATACAATCAGATTACAGAGGCTTAAACTGGGGACATGGGGCTTTTAGTCACTTCATATTCAATACAGGAAAAAGGTCATGGAATTCCTAACATGGGTTTGGGGGTCTTATCTTCTACCATGAGTTGCTACTGCTTAAATTAATAATAATATTTTTCAAGTAATTCAATCCCCAGTAGGTTAAGAATTCTCACAAATCAATTTAAAAAAAAAAGTGTAGCAAGAGGAAAATGTGCAAAGAACATGAATAGACTGTTTACCAAAAGAATACAAATGGCCAATATGATTTTTCAACTTCATTAGTAATCAAAGAAATGCAAATTAAAGATACAGTTCATCCATCAAACCAGCAACATTTTTATAAACACTCAATAGAAAGAATATAATGCAACAAATACTCAAGCTCCTGGATGGAATAAACTTAATAAAGTATTAAAAAGTAGTTTGGCAGTATGTGTCAAGAGCCTTCAAGTGTTCATACCCTTCCTCATAATAGCAAAAACTAAAAACAGCCCAAAGGGCCAGGAGTAGGGAAGTTATTTTATAGTTAGCTAAATTATTCAAAATCCATACATGGTTTTAGGGAGACTATTGTGTTTTGGTTAAAGGCTCAAAATGCATTGTTAGAGGGAGAGAAAGAAGTATACATAGTATGATCAATTTTGTTACATATTATGGAAGGCAATATACTTAAATGTTAACAAAAGCAGGATTTTAATCTTATACATCACATTTTTCTATTTTCAAAATTTCCTACAAAGGATTTACTAAAGAAATTTTTTTCATTTCCAAGTAAGAGTTAATTGATCAAACGTAATAAGTCTCTACCTCAGAAAAACTGTAACGTAAAATGATAGCTTATCATGAGGAATTTCACTGTATAATTGTGTGTGGTGAGTAGTGAGTGCTGAGATCCTAGCTTCAGTAGGACTGAGCTGTGCCTGGCCACATGGATTGAGGATTCAGATGATCTTAAACAGGTGTCCTCAACAGCCTCCCTGACATTCTCCAACAAAGACCGATTAGATTTTCTAAAATGCAAAACAGCCAAGACAACTGACCTTTACCTACCAAGGTGGATACTATTTTTGGAACCTCAGTCTGAGTGGGCACTTGCATGGTGGACTATTAAACCACACAAAAGCAGGTAATTATAGCCAAGACAAGATGAAGCTACCCTGAGGTTTATTCTATACTAAATATTTATGAAAAACAATGGTCACTGGAAGAACTCTTCCCTGCTACCCACCTACAATGATGCATGTAAGCTGGTCTGTTCAGAGAATTTTTTAATTGAAGTCTGATGTCACAGACTTATTCACACTCACTAAAATCAAAATTCCCTGCAGGGAATTCCCTGGCAGTCCAATTGTTAAGGCTCTGAGTTTTCACTGCTGAGGGCTCAGGTTCAATCCCTGGTCGGGGAACCAAGATCCCACAAGCTGTGTGTCACAGCCAAAAAAAAAAAAAAAAAAAAATCCCTGCAAGAGCAGACTTTACAGCTCTAATCTCAAAGTGATTTTACAGAAAAACTGACCCCCCCAACCCCCAAAGAAATAATGCTCTAATACTAAAGTTCAAAGATTAATAATACAAAAATATCATCTATAAATGAGACACTCAATAAAAGCCTTGAATACTCAAGACTACCACATAGTATTTTCACATTAATATGCACTACAAAATACTCTATTTTTGCTCATCTCTAAGTCCCCCAAATGAAAGAAGTGCCAGAATTATCTTGATACGATACCTCCAGATTCTTAAAAGAGCAATATAGTTTCAAAAACTTCAAGGAAAGAATGATCTAGTGTGGATACTAAGCTGCCTGTCAGTTAACTGTTAACTAAAGCAACAACAACAAAACCACTTCATAAACATCTACTGTCCAAATATCAAACTCAATTATTAAGCATCACCATGCACTATATAAGTCTACAGCATTAATTATTTCCACTCTTTAAAAGAAAATGCATTAATTGTTCAACTGTTTGGCATAAGTGAATATTTAGCATAATTCCTTCAATGTTTAAGCTGCTGCCAAACAAAAGTTTATAAACAGCAATTCTGAATTACTAAGTTAGTTGTACCTTGATGAAAGCATATAGCAAGAATCTCAGTTTTTACTTTTCCTCTTGGTTTCCATTCTGTACAAACAGCTGGATTCAAATTTCAAATTCCAAGAGATTCGCTGTTAGGTACATCCAGTTTAAGTTCACCTGAATGTCCATGGTGTTGCACTCATCTTATAAGTCAGTTCACAATTTATCCTATCTTTACAATCTATACAACTTTTCAACAACTGCCTTGCTATAGGGTAGAGTGTATCCCCCCTGCCTCAAAGTTATAATGTGATTCAAGAAACTGAGGTATACATAATTATGACATCAGAAATGAAAAATGTCAAAATTTTTCGGGGGTAACAATGTGGATAATTGAAATGAACTTCCTAATATTTAAACTTAGGATGTTCTATCTTTGCTGCTTTGCATAATTCCAGGAAAGACCATTCACAGCTGCTTATGTGTACAGCGCATTCTGTAACTTTGTGGTGCACAGCCTAGGCAGTTATATACAGTGGCCCTACAGCTTACCTCCCATTTGATTCTCCATGATTACCTTAGAAATCTCTTCATATTTTCAAAATCCACCAACTTATTAAGTGGTGTGCACAACAGAAACTAAATTACAGATTCAGATAATTTGGTGTTTTGGTTAGTATACAATTCAGAATAAACAAGAACAGAAGACTGATGTTTTAGAAGTTTTAGACACTGGTCAAGGTAGTCAATTAGCAAAGAGGTTTGGAAAATATGAACAAAGCACACCTAACCTATTTAAGCCAAAAAGGGAGAATGCCCATGAAGATATTTCTCATGCCACCTCTACAATGGGGTCTATCTTCAAAGAGCACTTTGTTCACCCACCTTCTCCCTTTCCATAAAAAGACCAAGTATTGGGCAGTTACGTAAAAATCTATTTAGTGAGTGGAATTAAGTAAGCACTATATCAAGAGATCCATCATGATCCTGATTAATAGCTTAGAACAGGACATAAGAATGCATAAACAGTTGTATAGGTGTTAATATAGCTTTCTTTAAAATATTATATGTAAATCTGAAATACACCTAGAACCTGCCTTAGAACAACCCCAAAGTTTGCTTCTCTCATGCAGTCATCTGATGAGCTTCAACTAAATCCCCTCCCCCAGTAATTTTAACATAAGGAACTACCAAAGGAATTCAATAGACATTAAAACAGTAAGCATTTCTAACGATTGTTAAAAACTCATATTTAATATACTATATGGATGATGCTTTTATTTTAAGTTGAACACCTATAAAATCATTCTTGTTACTGAGTTTCTGTAAGTTTGGTTAGCTAGAGGTTTAATTAACCAATATGATTTATCTTGAAATATTCTTTGTATATCAGCAATATGCTGACGTATAGAAACAGAAACATTTCAGAAAACTAGGAGGAAAAAACAGTCACCCATAAAACTTTCAAAACCAAAACTTCCCCTTTAACGTAGCAATAAATAATGCTGTCACGATCTATTAAATGCCATGTACTTTACAGAATGTTCCTAATCGAAAGAGTCTCTTCAATAATGAGAATTCACCCAAGAACCATTCAGACCTCATCTTTCTTCCACTATGAAATCTCAAGACTGCCTTCGTAGTACATACACAGTACCAGACGTAGTAATATGGAGAAAGCAGATGTGTCAAACATGTAATAAATTACAGACTCATACCAATAAGAGCTGGAACAGCAGATTTTTCTGTACTTTTTAAACTTAGGGGCGTTAAGGGGGAAATTTTGCAAAAAACATTCCTTTCAATGCAAGTGACAACTAGCTAAACATGCAATGAATGGGGGGGACACATAAAACTACTGTTTTAGGAGGAATAGTTATTAGAAACCTTTAACGAAAGGTAGAACATGTTATTTCAGACACCATAAGCTCGAGTGCAGTGGGCTACATAATAAAGCAAGGTGCCTATTCCTGAGGAAAACGTACTTAGTAATAATGCTGAACAGTGAGTATTAAGTCTAAGTAGTGCTAGAAAGGCAATGATGGGAATTCAGGTAATGTGTTACAGAGAAAGAGACTTGTGAGAAATTCCATTACTTAAAAATAATCCTGTCCCTATCATTAAGTATTTTTTTTGGCTGTTGTGCTAAAGTGCACTGGAAACCTAAGAACAGGTTTTTAAATTGGCCATGTCTTGTTAATACACTGCAGTCTTCAAATTTACACAGAGCTGCAGGTCTCCTGGATTTTTTCAAGTGTCACTCATCTAACTGAGCCTGAGAGCTGAGAAATGCCATCAGGTGCTCTACAGTCAGTTTAAAAAACATCCTCTACCTGGTATCTCTGCAGTGATTGTCTTGCTGCTCCCTGAAACTTCTTCATCATCATCTGATGAGCTCGTGCTTGAGTCACAAGTCAGGTCACTATCACTGGTACTACTGTCCTGCAACAAGTTATATTTCTTTCGTGCAGCAGCCTCCCGTTTCTGCCTCAGTAGCCTGATTCTCTCCTTGTGCTTTTGGCTCCGATGACCTTTAACCTTGGCGACTCGGCCATTCTGTTTATCACTGGATTGCCGGTTTTTCTTGGCAGCCATGGTGGATGTTTCACTTTCAGATCGGGACCGGCGAGACTTGCGCCCAACTGTGGCACCAGACACTCCGGAAGGGTCTCCTTCTACCGCTGTTTCTGCCTGGGAGGGTTCATTCTCCTCTGCAGAAGACAGTGTATCTGAATCGGCCAGGTGACCACTAGAGGAAGGGGAAAGCATGCAGTGGTTAGAGGAGTCACTCTCATAAACTCGACCAGTTGTCAGCTTGTCACTCTCCGTGGATGCTAACTGAGACTCAGAAGAGTCCCTTCTCAGTTCCATCAACAAGCAGGGCATTGAAGAAAGAACTGTAGAATCCACCACACCATCTTTCGGAACTTGAGATTCCAGTTCTACAGATCCATCTTCCTCCTTAGCTGTCTCTTGTTCAGATGTTTTTGGTGGGACTTCAGACTCAATGAGTTCTTCAACTTTTCCCACTGCCTCCTCCATCTTCATTTCAGGTTTTCAAGTTAAATCATGGAGCAGAGTCTAGGAAACTATGTCAAAGATGCAACAGGAAAGCAACCTGTACAAAAACACACAAAAATCAATAAACAGAAATGGCAGATTATTTAATCAACACAACATTCCTACCTTTCTAAGTGGGCAGCAAAAGTTACCATCACATAGGCCTTTAAAATACATGTATCTATTATTTGCTTGAACAACAGTCAAATTCAGAGGACTTAATACGACCAAAATACTGGCATACACAGCTACTAAAAATGGCACAATATTAATCTTCTATTACTGAACTTGCAAGACCAGCAAGCAACCAAACAAGGATTTTCAACTTTAAAACTTTATTTAAACTGTTCAAGAAAAGGATCCTCAAAGCTTTGATATAGTTAGCAAGTATGTTAACTTTAAATGAAAAGGAATGCTCCAAAAAAACTGGTCTACAACAAGTGAACTGGAATGATTACTTTTACATTCAAATCCTCAAAGAAAGGAAGCAAGGGAGTGAGTTACAGTGGAGTGACATCAAATGCACACTTATGTTAAAGGGAAAAAAACCCCATCAATTACGTGCATTTGGCAAGTGGGCAACAAAAGTAATTACATGCATCAAAGCTGCCATTCCTCTCAACAGGAGTTGCTCTAGAGGGGCATTAAGATGAAAAACCTGAATCTGCTGTTTCCTCAGTTCTTCCTGGTTCCCACAAACCTCTCATCATGTTGAATATGAGGAGTCTAATGTTTAAACATATGTTTTGTTTCATAAATAGCCACTAAATACAGATTAACTACTTTGTGAACCCAGAAAACCTAAAACTCTCTATTCTATGAATGACTTAAGGGGTTTAAAAGAAAACCCCCTACACACATTCTCCACCTCCTATGCTAACTTTAGAACCTAATAACCTTCCCCCACTGTGTGTGCTACAACTCCACTTAATCAGAGAAACAGGACATAATCTTTAATCACAAGAGTTGTGACCTATACAGTGCAAACTTCATTAACTAGTGGTTTTTTAAGAGGATGCTAACAATGTGCAAAGCAAGTAAATACCTCACCCTGAACAACTGATGTTAAAGAAGGCAATTATCATCATGTGCCATAAGTCACAGAGAGACACAAACATTAAGATATCTCCGTCACTTCATTCCATCAAGTTACTTGATAGTTCACTATAATGGTAGACAGCAGCTAGAAGATATCTGAAAAATGGAGTTATTTATTGATCTAACATGACAAGCCTACTTTTTTGCTTACTATAAACATAAATGTTCTATATATCTGGGGTTTTTTTCAGGTCCTGTTCTCAGCTGCTGATAAAACAGGCATTCTGATGAAGTTTCCTTAACACATTCATGAAAACCAGAACATTCATGGCCACTGGAAACATTTATAAGTTAAAAACAATCTCATGGAGCTTCCCTGGTGGCTCAGTGGTTAAGAATCCACCTGCCAATGCAGGGGACACGGGTTTGAGCCCTGGTCCGGGAAGATCCCACATGCCGCGGAGCAACTAAGCCCATGTGCCACAACTACTGAGCCTGCGCTCTAGAGCATCAAAGATGCAACAGGAAAGCAACCTGTACAAAAACACACAAAAATCAATAAACAGAAATGGCAGATTATTTAATCAACACAACATTCCTACCTTTCTAAGTGGGCAGCAAAAGTTACCATCACATAGGCCTTTAAAATACATGTATCTATTATTTGCTTGAACAACAGTCAAATTCAGAGGACTTAATACGACCAAAATACTGGCATACACAGCTACTAAAAATGGCACAATATTAATCTTCTATTACTGAACTTGCAAGACCAGCAAGCAACCAAACAAGGATTTTCAACTTTAAAACTTTATTTAAACTGTTCAAGAAAAGGATCCTCAAAGCTTTGATATAGTTAGCAAGTATGTTAACTTTAAATGAAAAGGAATGCTCCAAAAAAACTGGTCTACAACAAGTGAACTGGAATGATTACTTTTACATTCAAATCCTCAAAGAAAGGAAGCAAGGGAGTGAGTTACAGTGGAGTGACATCAAATGCACACTTATGTTAAAGGGAAAAAAACCCCATCAATTACGTGCATTTGGCAAGTGGGCAACAAAAGTAATTACATGCATCAAAGCTGCCATTCCTCTCAACAGGAGTTGCTCTAGAGGGGCATTAAGATGAAAAACCTGAATCTGCTGTTTCCTCAGTTCTTCCTGGTTCCCACAAACCTCTCATCATGTTGAATATGAGGAGTCTAATGTTTAAACATATGTTTTGTTTCATAAATAGCCACTAAATACAGATTAACTACTTTGTGAACCCAGAAAACCTAAAACTCTCTATTCTATGAATGACTTAAGGGGTTTAAAAGAAAACCCCCTACACACATTCTCCACCTCCTATGCTAACTTTAGAACCTAATAACCTTCCCCCACTGTGTGTGCTACAACTCCACTTAATCAGAGAAACAGGACATAATCTTTAATCACAAGAGTTGTGACCTATACAGTGCAAACTTCATTAACTAGTGGTTTTTTAAGAGGATGCTAACAATGTGCAAAGCAAGTAAATACCTCACCCTGAACAACTGATGTTAAAGAAGGCAATTATCATCATGTGCCATAAGTCACAGAGAGACACAAACATTAAGATATCTCCGTCACTTCATTCCATCAAGTTACTTGATAGTTCACTATAATGGTAGACAGCAGCTAGAAGATATCTGAAAAATGGAGTTATTTATTGATCTAACATGACAAGCCTACTTTTTTGCTTACTATAAACATAAATGTTCTATATATCTGGGGTTTTTTTCAGGTCCTGTTCTCAGCTGCTGATAAAACAGGCATTCTGATGAAGTTTCCTTAACACATTCATGAAAACCAGAACATTCATGGCCACTGGAAACATTTATAAGTTAAAAACAATCTCATGGAGCTTCCCTGGTGGCTCAGTGGTTAAGAATCCACCTGCCAATGCAGGGGACACGGGTTTGAGCCCTGGTCCGGGAAGATCCCACATGCCGCGGAGCAACTAAGCCCATGTGCCACAACTACTGAGCCTGCGCTCTAGAGCACGCGAGCCACAACTACTGAAGCCCGTGCACCTAGAGCCCGTGCTCCGCAACAAGAGAAGCCACTGCAGTGAGAAGCCTGCGCACCACAACGAAGAGTAGCCCCCAATCGCCGCAACTAGAAAGCCAGCGCGCAGCAACAAAGACCCAGGCAGCAATAAATAAACAAACAAACAAATTAATTAATTAATTAAGGGAGGAAAAAACCCCAATCCCACGTGTAGTCTATTTCATAAGTGTATTTGTACCATTACTAATTTTTGAGCTGAATGAAAATACGCATAAACGTCATTCCAAACACCATTTCAAAAGGAATGTAACACCACTGAAAGCCAACAGACGGAGTAAAAGTTAAACCAACAAACTGCCAGTGTCTTAAATAAAGCATGTTGACAAAAAAAAAAAAAAAAACAGGAAATAAAATATTCATAGATATGCAATACCCCCAGGTATGAGGAATAAAACAGATTTTCTAACTGAATAAACATAAGAGTTGATTCTTTTGTAGAGAATGAAGTTATATTCTGGAATAAAATTTTTCTTAAAGCTGAAATATCTGAGAAATGTACTCAAATGAAAAATTTGTTAAAATGATCCTTCAAACTCTTGTTTCTTCAACTAAATAAATTATGTGGGTAGCACAAACGAATCTAGTCTGTTTTTCCTTTAAGAAAACATGACAATTATCAATGTCTTTCAATATGACACATCAATCGATTATCTTTCAACTTCCTTACATTTAAGTATTGAGATTTACAGTGACTTCTGCTGCCTAAAAAAGAAACCACTATTGCAGCCAAAACCAATTAAATATGCCCATATCAATCACAAACACTGGCATCAACCATAAATAGGACATCAGTTAGCTCATCATGGTATGCCCATACTATGTGGCAAAAAAGAATGAAAAAGTTCTCCATATACTAATATGGAGCAATTTCCAACACATAATGTTAAATGAACAAAAAAGATACATTATACCATTTGTGTAAATAAAGAACAAAATTATATATGAGTTTGTCTATAGATGCACAGAAATGTCTAGGAGGATACTTAAGAAAATGGTAACACCAGCTGGCAAGGAAAGAGAGTGAATGAAGGAACAGGAGTCAAAGACTTTTTACTGTATATAGTTTTGTACGTCTTGAATTCTGTATCCCGTATAAGTTATTACCTATTCAAAACTCCATTCTAACATAAAATCTACTGAAAAGTCTTCTGAAGAAAAAAGGAGTTGTATTTTTTTCTGCTCAGGACACCAACTACTATTTGCGTCAAATTTAGTCAGTGAATTCTATTAGAATTTCCCCCCATAGTGGAATTTTGTTGTAATTCATAAAACACAAGAAAAAAAAAAAGTCACAGGAAACAGAAATACAAGCTCTGACAAAACTCCCTGCAACGGAATAAAAATGAAGTGCAGATTAATCTTCCCAATCAGATTATTTACTGCATATATTGTTTTTGATCAGGGGGAAAAGTGGGATGTTCCTGGTAGAGGTAGTCAAATGTAGTTGGCAGTAGAAATGATAAAACTATCAAATGGGAGTTGCATCCTTGAGATAAAAGTCTCTCAACCCTCTGGTTTAATGTTCACAGTGAATTTACATTCAAGTATGAAATATACAAGATAGCATTTATCCTATTAGAACAGCATTTCCTCCCATGCTGTTCTTCCCGCCAATCTAAAGGCAATCCCCTTCTCTGTATATGTATATATGTGTACATGTATAAGTTAGTACAACTCATCCCCTCATCTCCCTAGAACCTTACATTATTGATTATTCCTTGGCACTCATCAACCTCTCACATTCATCTAGACCAACCATTCATTCATTCACTCACTCATTCATTAAAAACTTTTTAAAATCCTCCTTCTATCTACTACTTCAACCTCAGATCTCCTCCTCCGGGTACTATTCTCTTCTTTCACAGCCAACTTTATTAAGAGAGTTGTCTAACCTCCCTTCCTCTATTTTCTTACCTCTCACACTCCCTCTCCAACCAAATCCCACCTGACATCTGCTTCTATCAAACCAGTAACACAGTTCTTACCAGGGTCACTGGTGACTCCCATATCTCTAAATCCAACAGACAGGGTCTGGCCTTCATCTTACTGAATGTATAAGCAGCATTCTATGCCTAACCACACTTTCTCCTCCTTAAACTGTCTTTCTTCGGCTTCCAGGTTACCCTATTCTTCTGGCTGCTCTTTCTCAGCCTACTTTGTAGGCTTAACGCTCTACCAAACCCCTCAGTAGTTTAGTCCTTGGGCTAAGTCTTCTTCCCACCCACCAAAGTGATCTATTCTCCACTCACAGTTTCCACTACCATCCCTATACTAGTGATTTTGTTTCTCCAACTTAGACGTTCTCTGAGTTCTATACCAGTCCACTCAAATATCCACTTGACGTCATTTAGATTCACAGACAATCAATTCACTACATCAATCTTTGAACTACCCCACTCTGCTCCTTCTCTAGCTTTCCCTAGCTCAGTTAATACTATTATCTCAGTTGTTCATGCCAAAAACCTGAGGGTTATCCTTGACAATGCTTTCTCCTTTACTCATTGCATCCCATCAATCACTAATTCCTATCAATCCTACGTCCTTAGATTTCTAGCTTGTACACTATTCTCTATCTCCACTGTCAACCACTCTAAACACAACCTCCATCACTTATTTTTCAATGGAATGACTGAGAGTCAACTCCTGTCTCTCTATATTCAGTCTTGCTCCTACCCACCAACCTGTTCTCCATAGAACAGGCAGAACAATACCTTTACAAGGCAAATATGACATGTTTATATGAGACAGTATTTTTTTTAAGATTTCACATACGTTCTGTAAGTACTTTTAAAATGTCCTATAAGGTTGGGGGTGGGGGTTGACCAAGAGGAGAGAGTAGTTAAAGGCAACTTGAGGGCTTCCTTGGTGGCACAGTGGTTGAGAATCTGCCTGCCAATGCAGGGTACACGGGTTCGAGCCCTGGTCCGGGAAGATCCCACATGCCGCGGAGCAACCAGGCCTGTGCGCCACAGCTACTGAGTCTGCGCTCTGGAGCCTGTGAGGCACAACTACTGAGCCCGCATGCCACAACTACTGAAGCCCGTGAGCCTACAGCCTGTGCTCCGCAGCAAGAGAAGCCACCTCAGTGAGAAACCTGCGTGCCACAACAAAGAGTAGCACCCTGCTCGCCACAATTAGAGAAAAGCCCGCCTGCGGTAACTAAGACCCAATGCAGCCAAAAATAAATTTTTTAAAAAAAAGGCAACTTGAGCTTTATCTGATGTTCTTCTCTCTCCCTTTAAAAGAATTATATGCAGACTTCCCTGGTGGCGCAGTGGTTATGAATCCGCCTGCCAATGCAGGGGACACAGGTTCGATCCCTGGTCTGGGAAGATCCCACAGGCCGCGGAGCAAGTAAGTCCGTGCGCCACAACTACCGAGCCTGCTCTCTAGAGCCCGTGAGCCACGACTACTGAGCCTGAGCTCTAGAGCCCACGAGGCACAACTACTGAAGCTTGTGCCCCCCCCAAAGTCCATGCACCACAACTACTGATCCCACGCACCACAACTGCTGAAGCCCACACACTCCAGGGCCCGCTTGCCACAACTACTGAAGCCTGCACGACTAGAACCCATGCTCCGCAATGAAGAGTAGCCCCCACTAGCCGCAACTAGAGAAAGCCCGCCACAGCAACGAAGACCCAACACAGGGAAAAAGAGAAAAAAAGAATCATATGCAATAATTTTCAAAACCTGGCTGTCAATTCTGGACAATGAAATTGCACTGTTTTATTACTCCTGTAATAATTAAGAAACTAACACAAAAGAATTTGAGGACAGGAAGAAAAGTTAAACCATGGTAAGGAAGCAGTACACTGCCTGCTCTGAGGAGATAAGGAAGTGGTAAGTGTAAGAGTAAATTAGGCTACTGGGAAAATCTGGAGGGAGTTTGCATCATATCAGACCTCCTTCTTGGTCAGCAAAGCATAATACAAGGTGAAAAATAAGGCAGGTTTGGGGGTTTGTGAAAAATGGAAAATGGTTTAACATACGCCACAGAAAATCTGACAAAGAATAAAACTGCTAAATACAATGACTTAAACAGGGTGAAAAAGAATTCACAATACTCAATTTCTAAACTATGTAGAAACCATTAACAGAAACTTGAGGTAAAATGTGATTGTTCTTCCCTGCTCAAAACCTCTGTCCACATCTCTAGTTTCATCTTGGGCCACTCACACCCCAGCTCTCTTTAGCTACAAAAACTGTCACAGAAACAATTTTTTCAGATCTCTGGCCTTTCACACTCATTTTGTGCCAGACCTCTTGCTGGCTACTCTTTGCAGGTTATCAGAATAAACACTGCTTCCTTGGGGGTAGCATGGGTACCTTACAGACTAATAAGATCCTTGTTATATACATATTACACACCTATTTTCCTTCAGGACACTTTGCATAACTGTAGTTAAGTAATTGTGTCATTGTTTAATGTCCATCCCCCATATGTAAGGACATACAAAGGTTTAAAGGAAAGTAACAGAAAATTATATAACCACCCCCCCCCCCCAGCTGATTTATCTGTATGATTAACAGGCAAAAGAGACCTTAACGCAAAAATTATCATCAAAACAAAAGGTGTCATTCTAATCTTGCAGGCCCAAAGATAAACATGATGGGAATCTGTGGAAGTTTCCTTCTGACTACAAGTTTCTCAAGAAAGTAGAAAGCAAGGTCATCAGTTAAGAGTGAGGATGAGTAAGATGGTGGTGAGGCTGATCAGAGGACCAGGTGTGAAACAATAGTGAGAAAGTGAAGAAACTAGGCAAGTACAGTATATGATTTCCAGACAATAATAAGGGCCCACTCTAAGGGCTATAGCCATGAATGTAAAGTGAAACTGGTATACATGGATTTGTCTCCTCCTTTCAAGTTCAGCTGTATAAGTCCAAGTGCAGAGGAGGTAGACACTGGATTTAACCTGAACTGTAGTTTCACCAAGCAAGTAGAACAAAGCAAGAAAAAGCAAGTGTGTACAAGAATATGATTTAAATGATCACATTAAGAAGGTATAGGGTAGTGAAAATGTGCTATGACCAACAGAATGGACATCCCAGTGCAGTAAGGGTATACACTCAACTGGAAAGACAGAAGGTGGTAGTCCAAGGGCACTGTGAATGAAATTGAGATTACAGAAGGGTTGCAGTTACTGGTAACTAACAAGATCTAAAATAGCACTCAAAGTGCTGTCCTTGAATGACTGTCTGCAATTAGGGAAGTGTAGAAATTAAGAGTAACTGATTAGAAATTTACAGCAATTTGATATTGTCATGACAACCAAAGAGCATTTCGGTTTCCTAGTATCTGATTTTGACTGTATTTTACCCAAAAAATCCACCAACGATGGACTGTAAATAAAAATATAATGGCCCTTTACAACAGACAGTTCAAGAAACATAGGTTAGAGTATGACTATGGAAATACGTGGTTGAGGTAGGCAAGAGAACAAAACCATTACAGGAACTGGGTGGGCAGTGTCAGAAGCATCTATGCATATGAAATGACCAAGAATTAAGACAAAAGTAATAATGGACAAAATGACACTAAGCAAGGAACAAAAATCATCACAATATAAAGGGGTCAGTGGCGGGACTTCCCTGGTGGCACAGTGGTTAAGACTCCACGCTCCAAATGCAGGGGCCCCGGGTTCAATCCCTGATCAGGGAACTAGACCCCACATGCATGCGGCAACTAAGAAGTCCACGTGCCCAGCCCACATGCCGCCAACTAATGATCCCGCATGCCACAACAAAGACCTGGCACAGCCAAAATAAATAAATAAAATATATTTTTTAAAAAACAAAAACAAAGCACAGCCACCCCTTGCAAGGTGAAGCAGTGCCCTCAGGGGAAAGCCAGACTGTTATTAGTATCAGAAGATAAAGGGAAAGTTCAGAGAGGAGGTTGAGAATATTGGTGACTTTGCTGATGATAAACCAAAGTGGAAGGAAGCTGAA
Organism: Lipotes vexillifer; assembly: GCF_000442215.2. NCBI lineage: Eukaryota > Metazoa > Chordata > Mammalia > Artiodactyla > Lipotidae > Lipotes > Lipotes vexillifer. The sequence continues at coordinate 5,038,980 of NW_006792448.1, forward strand.
GACTGAGGGGAAGAAACAGAACAGGGAATGTGCAGTGCTTTCTGGAGATTAGAGTGCAGGAAACGGGGTGACTAAGGAGTCTGGAGCTTCTTGTGATATTCATGAAACAAAAAACTTACGTAAAGCACTCAGATATTTTCTTTTCCATTCTATATAGTTAAAAAATTTGGTGCTGGTCATGACTCAGTAAAATCATTTCACAACTAATAGTTGGCAACCTGAAGCTTGAAAAACACTGTCTAGAGAAACATATGTGTCATAAAAGCACTGTTTTGTGATAAACAAAACAAAAACCAAACATCTATTAACAACAGAATGGTAAAATAAATTGTGGTAAATTCCTACAATGAAGGAGCATATATAGCAGTGAAACAAATAAAAGACCACTACAGGGCTTCCCTGGTGGTACAGTGGTTGAGAGTCCGCCTGCCGATGTAGGGGACACGGGTTCGTGCCCCGGTCTGGGAAGATCCCACATGCCGCGGAGCGGCTGGGCCGTGAGCCATGGCCGCTGAGCCTGTGCATCCGGAGCCTGTGCTCCGCAACGGGAGAGGCCCCAACAGTGAGAGGCCCATGTACCACACACACAAAAAAAGACCACTACACAACTATATCAGCATGGATGAATATCAAAAACAACAGTAAGAAAAAAAATAAAAAAGGAAATTGCAAAAAAAAGACTTACAGTATAATTCAATGTATATAAAGTGCAAAATTAGACAAACTGAAGTGACATATTATATATGGATACTTAGTTGTGCAATAAAACTACTTTAAAAAGCAAGGCAATCGTTACCAAAATATCAGGACAGTGGTTACCTCTGAGTGAAAGAGATGCGATGGATTATGAGTACAGAGTTTCATAAGTATTGTTAGGGGTCTTCCCTGGTGGCGCAGTGGTTGTCGATGCAGGGGACACGGGTTCGTGCCCCGGTCCAGGAAGATCCCGTATGCCGCAGAGCGGCTGGGCCGTGAGCCATGGCCGCTGAGCCTGCGCGTCCGGAGCCTGTGCTCCGCAACGGGAGAGGCCACAACAGTGAGAGGCCCGCGTACCGCAAAAAAAAAGAAAAGAAAAGAAAAGAAAATGGCCTGAACTTTAAAATGCACTCCCCCCAACCACATATAGATCCATCAGCATAGAATAAAAATCCTTCCTGGAATTACGTGTTTGAGCACAACTCTGCCCAAGCATTAGCTGGCCAACAAGCTATGCTAGAAAGGACAAGAGCAACCACTAGAAGGCCAGGCTTAAAATTTTAAACAGGAAAAAACAAAAAAGCAGAGACATAAGCAACAACACACTGCAGGAGAGACAGATTTCCCAAATTTACCACAGTTATCTAAACAAAGAAATAGCAACATTTTCAAAGGGAAAAACAATCAGAATCCAAAGTTGCTACAATATTATCTAAAATGTCCAGTTTTCAACAAAAAATTAAGAGACTTTCAAAGAAACAGGAAATGTGCCCCATACTGGAGATAAAAAGTCAACAGAGGGAATTCCCTGGCGGTCCAGTGGTTAGGACTCGGTGTTTTCACTGCCGGCCGGATTTGATCCCTGGTTGGGGAACTGAGATCCTGCAAGCCGCGTGGTGCAGCCTTAAAAAAAAAAAAAAAAAAAAAAAGTCACTAGAAAAATGAGTGTCCCCAGATGTTGGACTTAGCAGACAAAGGCTTCAAAAGTTATTTCAAATATGTTCGAAGAACTAAAGAAAAATATGATTTAGAAATTACAGGGAAGAGACAGGCTTCCCTGGTGGCTCAGTGGTTGAGAGTCCGCCTGCCGATGCAGGGGACACGGGTTCATGCCCCGGTCCGGGAAGATCCCACATGCCGCAAAGCGGCTGGGCCCGCGGGCCATGGCCGCTGAGCCTGCAGGTCCGAAGCCTGTTCTCCGCAACGTGAGAGGCCACAACAGGGGGAGGCCCGCGTACTGCCAAAAAAAAAAAAAATTACAGGAAAGGGGCTTCCCTGGTGGCGCAGTGGTTAAGAATCTACCTGCCAATGCAGGGGACATGGGTTCGAGCCCTGGTCCGGGAAGATCCCACATAAAGCAGAGCAACTGAGTCCGCATGCCGCAACTACTGAAGCCCATGCTCCTAGAGCCCATGCTCCACCGCAATGAGACCGCAATGAGAAGCCCGCGCACCACAACAAAAAGTAGCCCCCGTTCGCCACAACCAGAGAAAGCCCATGCATAGCAATGAAGACCCAATGCAGCTAAAAATAAATAAATTAAATAAATAAATTTATTAAAAATATTACAGGAAAGTATGATGACAATGATTCCACAAACAGAGAACCTCAGTAAGACAAATCATTGAAAGAGAACCAAATGGACATTTTCCCCATTTGAAAGGAAAAATTCACTAGAAAGGGTCAATAGCAGATTCAAGATGGAAGAATAAAGAATCAGTGAGGGGCTTCCCTGGTGGTGCAGTGGTTAAGAATCCGCCTGCCAATGCAGGGGACATGGGTTCGAGCGCTGGTCCAGGAAGATCCCACATGCCGCAGAGCAACTAAGCCCGTGCAGCACAACTACTGAGCCTGCGCTCTAGAGCCCATTCGCCACAACTAGAAAGCCCAAGCACAGCAACAAAGACCTAATACAACCCAAAATAAAAATAAATATTTTAAAAATCAGTGAATATGATGAGAGCTCAATAGGAATTACACAATCTGAAGAATAAAAAAGATTAAAGAAAAATGAATAGACCTCAGCAACTTATGGGACATCAAGAATGCCAACATGTGTGTAATAGGAATCCCATAAAGAGAGTAAGAAAAAGATAGAAAAGACGTATTAAAACATAATAGCTCAAAATCTCCTCTAAATTTGACGAAAAACACTATTCCACACATCAAAGAAGCTCAATGAATCTCAAGTAAAATAAACAGAGGTCCACACAGACACATCATAGTCAAACAAGTGAAAGAGAAAAATACTGAAAGGCGTACAAGAAAAATAACTCATTATATACAAGGAAACCACAATTAGAGTAACAGTTGGTTTTTCATCCAAAGCTCTGGAGGCCAGAAGGTAGTAGAATAATATTCAAAGGGCTGGGGGGAAGTGGGGGAAGAATTCTATATCCAGCAGAACTGTTCTTTCAGAATGAAGGTGGAGCGGGGGAGGGAGGGAGGGAACAAAGAAAATTCACAGATAAACAGTGACTAAGAGACTTCATTGGTAGCAGACCTGCTTTACAAGAAATAATAAAGGAAAGTCTTTAGGCTGAAAAGAAATGACACCATACTGTGACTGAAGTCCACAAAAATAAATTCAGACAATGAAAAGCGATAACTATGTAAGTTAACATAAAAGATTCTATTGATATAAATAATGTTTACTTCTCTCTTACCTTCTTTTAAAAAATACAAGATTGTACAAAGCAATGATTATAACACTGTACTGCTAGATTTATAATATACACAGATGTTACATGTACAAAAATAACAGCATAAAAAGGAGGGAGGAGATGGAGCTCTCCTATACTGGGGTACTGTTTCTGTATATTGCTGGAATTAAGTATTAATCTGAAGAAAAATACAGTAAATGAATTAAGTATTAATCTGAAGAAAAATACAGTAAATGAAGATACAGATGTAATTCTCAAAGCAACCACTAAGAAAATAACTCCAAAAATACAGTTAAAAAACACCCCCCCCCCCAAAAAAAACCAGTGAAAGTGGTACAGAGGAACAACAACACAAAAAGGAGACATTAGAAAATAATAAAATGGCAAAAGTAAATCCAACCATATTAATAGTTACATTAAATATAAATGTCCTAAACACTCCAATCAAAAGGCAGAGATAGGGGCTTCCCCGGTGGTTGAAAGTCCGCCTGCCAATGCAGGGGACACGGGTTCATGCCCAGGTCTGGGAAGATCCCACATGCCGCGAAGTGGCTAGGCCCGTGAGCCATGGCCGCTGAGCCTGTGCGTCCAGAGCCTGTGCTCCACAACGGGAGAGGCCACAACAGTGAGAGGCCCGCGTACCACACACACACACAAAAAAATGCAGAGATTGTCAAACTGGATAAAAAATATCTAATTTTATGCAGTTTGCAAAAGACATATCTTAGATTCAAAGATATAACAGGCTGAAAGAAAAGAACGGAAAAAGCTATGCTATGCAAAGAGTAAACACAGGAAAGCTAAAACATAACATCGTCAGACAAAATCGACTTTAAGAAATGTTGCTAGAGACAAAGAGGGACATTTCATAATGATACAAAGGAAATGACACCAGGAAAATATAAAAATTATAAATGTATACATTACTTATAAATATATATGCACTTAACAAAGGTCCAAAATACACGAAGCAAAAACTGACAGAATAGAAAGGAGGTAATTCAATACTAACAGCTGCAGATTTCAATTCCTCATTCTAAATGTATAAAACTAGATGGAAAATCAGCAAAAATATAGAAGTTTTGAACATTATTCACAAACTCAACCCATAAGACACATATAATACTCCACTCCTTGGGTGGTTACTGGCATATACAGCTGGGTACAGGGTAACCCCCCAACTAAGATGTGGTCTATAAGAAGAGTAAAAAGAGAAGTAATCAACTTTGATTTGAATTAGATAATGCTCATAGGAATACCGTTCTCAAAGGAAAAAAAAAACAGAAATACAAACTTGGACATTATCAATATAAGCAGAGGTGATAGCTGAATATATCAGCTCATCCAGGGAGAAAACAGAGTGAACAGAGAAGAGACTTTAACAGTCTTTTTTAAAAATTGTGAACCAGGGGCTTCCCTGGTGGCGCAGTGGTTAAGAATCATCCTGCCAAGGCAGGGTACACGGGTTCGAGCCCTGGTCCGGAAAGATCCCACATGCCGAGGAGCAACTAAGCCCATGCGCCACAGCTACTGAGCCTGCGCTCTAAAGCCTGTGAGCCACAGCTACTGAGTCCGCGTGCCACAACTACCAAAGCCCTTGCGCCTAGAGCCAGTGCTCCGCAACAAGAGTAGCCACTGAAACGAAGAGTAGCTCCCGCTCGCTGCAATTAAAGAAAGCCCATGCGCAGCAAAGACCCAACGCGACCAAAACTAAAATGAATAAATAAATTTATAATTAAAAAAAAAAACAACTGTGAACCAGCTGCTTTAGTCTATAAACTGGTAGGTAAGAAATTATCTTTGGAAGAAGAAAAACCACAAAGACATCCATAAAACACACCCAGAGAAGAAAGTCTTCCTTCTTGTAGTATATTCTTGGATGTTTAACAACTTCCAGTACACTCAGAGTTGTGAGGAAGGACCATGATAAGTGAGGTCTGATCTAAGATGAGACCACTATAGGGAACCCTCCTGAGGATTCTGACATAGCTATGTATAAAATCATTAAGCACCTAACATAAGCAAGTCTTGCCGTTCACGCTTCTCATTTTAAGCCCTTGAACAACCATCGTTAACCATTCTTTAACACCACTGCATGAAATGACACAAAAATGAATGAATAAACTGACACCGTACTGTCCTTCCTGATGCGGCAAATGCAAACAAGTCGTTTGCTGTTACAAGTTTACTGTTACTACAGGCACTTTTTCCGTTGAAACCACAAGTTGACACAAGCACAGCCCACTAAGTGAAACTGCTTCTAGGCAAGATTTTGCTCGACAGTCTACAAAATGGGGAACTCCTGCATCTTTATTTCATATCACCACCCTAGAACTGTAAGAAACACAAGCAGGTAATGCCTCAAACATGAGCTAGATGAACCAGTTAACTTACACTGCTTCCTGACATGTACAAGCCATAGCATTAGATAATTCATGAATTCCCACTTTGCTCTCTTGCACAAAACAAACAGCTTTCTATTTAGACAAAAAAGCAACTTTAAAGAGGGTTGTTTAAAGTTTGTCAATGTTTTACTGACAAAATAAGAATTCTTTTCTGCCCGTTTGAGTAGAGGCTATAACATCTTCCCTGTCACAGAAATTTAAGTTTAAAACAAAAAGTCTTACAACTGATCCCGTCTATTCCCTTGCAATGCAGGATTGGTCCAAAGAGGTGACCTTCTACTGTTTTATCTAATCTAGCTTCAAGTACCAAGTGATAGGGCTTATACCAACCTCCCTTGAGAGATCACTATGTTCCAAATCGAATTTATACCATGTTTTTTCCCAAGATTTAGTCTACTGCAGCCATTCATTTTATTTAAAATTGATACTAAAAAGCTATCTATATCTGTGACCCAAAACCACCCAACATAAAAAGTCTACAAGAAACACAATAAAGATCAATCTTCATGTGAGTCTGCTCTTAATTTCAATGTTTAAATTTTTTAGTCACTTTTCTCCCCCCAAAAAAATCTATACCCACAAATTTTCAAAACTAGTACATAGGCATCAGACCACTAAAAAACAAATTTGGGTACTGGGTTCTCCACTCTTTAATTCAAAGCAGTCACACTCTACTCTAAGTTTTGGGGGTTGTTTTGTTTTGTTTTGTTTTTGCGGTACGCGGGCCTCTCACTGTTGTGGCCTCTCCCGTTGCGGAGCACAGGCTCTGGACACGCAGGCTCAGCGGCTATGGCTCACGGGCCCAGCCGCTCTGCAGCATGTGATATCTTCCCGAACCGGGGTACGAACCCATGTCCCCTGCATCGGCAGGCGGACTCCCAACCACTGCGCCACCAGGGAAGCCCTAAAACCATTTTTAAAAGACTAGGACAGACGTTATTTAATTCAGCTAATATGTATTAAGTACTTATTGTGCATGCTAGCTTTGGGACTACAAAATGAAAAAGTCACGGTACTCACACTCAAGTGTAATCAAAAATAAAGTTCTGTTGAAAACCTACTATTCAAATGTTTCAGGGCAATTAAAGACAGTAAGTAGTTCACACAAATGAACTGGCTAAGTACAAGTAGGACAGAATTAGGTAAGTACTACAGGAAAGTATAAAGAACTCTGGACATTCATAAGATCAGAACTAGAAAAAGTGTCTACAAAGAGGATAATAATTTAACTGGGTTGGAAAGATAAGAATGATTTCAATAAATAAAAACAAGAGGGTTTCCCTGGTGGTGCAGTGGTTAAGAATCCGCCTGCCAATGCAGGGGACACGGGTTCAAGCCCTGGTCTGGGAAGATCTCACATGCCACGGAGCAACAAAACCCATGCGCGACAACTACTGAGCCTGCACTCTAGGGCCCGCGAGCCACAACTACTGAAGCCCGCACGCCTAGAGCCCATGCTCTGCAATGAGAGAAGCCACTGCAATGAGAGAAGCCACCGCAATGAGAAGCCTGCGCACTGCAACAGAGTAGCCCCCACTCACCGCAACTACATAAAGCCCACGCACAGCAATGAAGAGCCAACACAGCCAAAAATAAATAAATAAATTTATTAAAAATATAAAAAATAAAAACAAGAGTAACAGGGCTACTACAAAATCTTAACCTATATTCCATAATGAGAGACATGAGGGGAAAAAATCAAAGGAAACAAGAAAGGTCAAAGGTACTTGACTTAAAACCCAAGAAGGAACTTCAAAGTTTCATTTGAGTTACTTTAAAAGTTGATTACATTTAGATGACGGGTCTATTCTGGCAAAGACAATAATCCTACAGAAACAAAACTGCTGCCAGTTTTCATCAATGTCACTCTAAGCACCAACACAATATGGTAATAGCCATGAGATATGGTAATCCAATGTCTTTCAAATATGAAAATAAAAGTTCATGAAAACACCAGTCTTAAGGTGAGAAAAGGGAAATGCTGTGTCCACTGGCAAACTGATGTTCTCTAACATTGGTTTTCCTTGCTTGTAAAACTTCAGTTCTTGGTAGGATGAAATAAATGACACTTAAAGCACCTAGTACATAACAAGCACAAAGTCAAATTTCAAGAAATAGTGTTTTTTAATATTTTTATTCTCTCTTCTTCCTCTTCACTTCAAGTCCATCACAGAACAAACAAGTCACTTCTCTACAACCAAAGTCATGAGGATTCATTCAGGCTTTCAACACATATTTATTGAGTACCTAGTGTTAGCTACTATGCCAGGTTCTGGGAAATATATGGTACATTCCTAATGGAACTTAGAGTCTAAGGGAGAAACAATCAAATAATCACACAAGTGAATAATCACGCAAATATTAATTTATTTCTGTGGTAAGTCCAGCAGAGAAAAGGTATGTTGGCATCATGAAAGGAGAAAAAGAAGAGGAATGTAACATAGTCTAGGCGATCTAGGACGGCTTCCTGAGGAATAAATAGGAACCCACTGTTTCAAATAGGGAAGGCAGACATAGATTTAAGCTGATTTGTACTTTAAAAAGACCATTCTGGGTTAAGAATCTGCCTGCCAATGCAGGGGACACGGGTTCAAATCCCGGGTCCAGGAAGATCCCACATGCCACGGAGCAACCAAGCCTGTGCACCACAACTACTGAAGCCCACATGCTGCAACTACTGAATCCCGCACACCTAGAGTCGGTGCTCCGCAACAAGACAAGCCACCACAATGAGAAGCCCGCATACCGCAAAGAAGAGTAGCCCCCGCTCGCCAAAATTAGAGAAAGCCCACAAGCAGCAACAAAGACCCAACGCAGCCAAATAAATAAACAAATAAATAAATAAATATAAAAAGACCACTCTGGCTGCACAGTGGAGAATGGATGGAAAAGGAAGGTAAGAGTAAATGTCGGCTGAAAAATTCAAAGGCAAGGCTAAAAATTTCAGTAACTCTAGACTGACTGTAGTGGCAACAGAGAGATATGGGTGAATATGAGAGATCATAGAGCAAATACGGGAGGTGAAAAAGGCAGGTATCGGGACTTGCCTGGTGGCACAGTGGTTAAGAATCCGCCTCCTAATGCAGGGGACACGGGTTTGAGCCCTGGTCTGGGAAGATCCCACATGCCGCGGAGCAACTAAGCCCATACACCACAACTACTGAGCCTGTGCTCTAGAGCCTGCGAGCCACAGCTACTGAAGCCCACACGCCTAGAGCATGCCGCAGAGCAACTAAGCCCATGTGCCACAAATACCGAGCCTGCGCTCTAGAGCCTGTGAGCCACAGCTACTGAAGCCCACACGCCTAGAGCCTGTGCTCTGCAACAAGAGAAGCCACTGCAATGAGAAGCCCGTGCACCGCAACAAAGAGTAGCCCTCACTTGCCGCAACTAGAGAAAGCCTGCTCACGGCAATGAAGACCCAATACAATCAATCAATCAATCAATCAATCAAGACAGGTATCAACGACAAGTTCTTGGTTTCTAGATTCTGCAACTAGACTGATGGTAGAACCAATCACTAAGGGAACATGAAAGACCTGTGTAGTGAATGAAGAGGGGAAAGGGACATCAAGACTTTAATATCAGGCATAGGGAGTTTAAAGTTCCTTTGATATGGAGGTTCTTTAAAAAACTAAAAAGAGAGTTACCGTATGATCCAGTAATCCCACTCCTGGAGAGATATCTGGAGAAAACTAATTCAAAAAGATACATGCACCCCAATGTTCATTGCAGCACTATTTACAATAGCCAAGACATGAAAGAAACTTAAATGTCCATCGACATTTGAATGGATAAAGAAAACATGGTACACACACGTGCGCGCGCGCGCGCACACACACACAATGGAATATTACTCAGCCATAAAAAAGAATGAAATAATGCCATTTGCAGCAACATGCATGGACCTAGAGATTATCATACTAAGTGAAGTAAACCAGACAAATATAAGTATCATACGGTATCAATTAAATGTGAAATCTGAAAAAAAAAAGATACAAATAAACTTATTTACTAAACAGAAACAGAGCCACAGACACAGAAAACAAACTTATGGTTACCAACAGGGAAGGTGAGGGAAGGGATAAATTAGGAGGATGGGATTAACATATACACACTACTATATATAAAGTAGATAACCAACAAGAACCTACTGTAGAGCACAGGGAACTATACTCAATATTTTGTAATAACCTATAAGGGAAATGAATCTGAAAAAGAATAGATATGTGTGTGTGTGTATGTATGTGTGTGTATATATATATATATATATATATATATATATATATAAAAACTGAATCACTGTGCTGTACACCTGAAACTAACAAGACATTGTAAATCAGCTATACTTCAATTTTTTTTTAAAGTACCTTTGAGACATGTAAAGAAATGTTGAGGAAGCACTAAGATATTTAATATTTAGATCTAATGCTTGAGAGAGGTGCAGATGGATTCTCCTGCCAATAATACTAAAATATCCTTGGCATTCCTAAGAAAATATGAAATAAAATAATGAACTGGAAAAATTCAAATCTTTGAGAATCAGTACCATTTTCTTCTATTTCTCTGCAGCTGACTCTCATCATACTTAAAAGTAATGACAAATGAAAAATAAAGGCAGCAAAGTAGAGAAAAAAATAATTTAAGAAACCTGAATTCTAATCTTAGGTCTACCATTAACTGTATAAATAAGGATGAGTATCTTTTTTCTTTAGTTCCTAATCTACAAGCCTTAAAAAAGAAAAAGATAAGAAGAAATAGGGAGTAAGGATACAGACTCTAATGGTTATTAAGGGCAACAAACATGTACACATGACAATGTTGACAGAATGCTTTAAAAAGTCTAAAGCACTACACAGCTCAGACACCTCTCAATATATATACCCTGTATGGGTGTAGGAAAGCAGAACAGTTGTTTAAGTAGTATTTTAGTACTAATCTCACATTCTTGTAAAAATAACTGCAAATAATTCGGCCTTTGGCATGACTGGATCGATTGTTTGATGGCCAAGGATACAATCTATCTGTGGGGGGTGGGGGTGTGGATGTGTGCATATATACTCAGTAACTATTAAAATCAAGCACTCTCTACTCTCTAGAAAATCAGCTAAGCATTTAAATGCATAACCCACCCCCAACCCCAACCCTACTCGCAATCAAAAATCCAGTATAATATAGTCAGCCTTCCCTATACTCCTTTCTTCCATATCCTCGGGATCTCCGTATCCTTGGCTCACTATTAACCCATTTTAAAGATAGGTACAAAGTTAGGCAATTTGCACAAACTCAGAGAGCCAATACTGGAGTCAGAATTTTAACTAAAGCAACTCCAGAGTCCAAGTTCTTCCCTACTCATTACTCCAAAGTATAACCCACCTAGCACCATACCTTAAAATAATGTGCTGTTCAATAAATATTTACTATTGGTGATAGTAATAATCAAAAAAAAGTGTGCTTCTGCTATAATTCTACTTTTAACACTGATGTTCGGCCAAAAATGCTTAAGAATATACTGCCAAAAACTAGAAGCAACCAAGAAGACATCCTTTAGTACAAGGGTCCCCAACCCCCGGTACTGGTCCGTGGCCTGTTAGGAACTGGGCCACACAGCAGGAGGTGAGCGGCAGGTGGGCAAGCAAAGCTTCATCTGCCGCTCCCCATCGCTCACATTACTGAACCATCTCCTCCCAACCCCATCAGTGGAAAAACTGTCTTCCACCAACCAGTCCCTGGTGCCAAAAAGGTTGGCGACCACTGCTTTAGTAGGTGAATGAATAAATTGTTACATCGGGACAATGGAATATTATTCAGCACTAAAAAGAAATGACCTCTCAAGCCATGAAAAGACACTGGAGAAACTTAAATGCATATTACTAAGTGAAAGAAGCCCATCTGAAAAGGCTACATAGTGTATAATTCCAACTGTATGACATTCTGGAAAGGGCAAAACTATGGAGAGATAGTAAAACCATCATTGGTTGCCAGGGATTTGGGGTAGGGAGAGATGGACAGGCAGAGCACAGAAGATTTTCAAGGCAGTGAAACTGTAATTGTGGAAACATGTCATTACGAATTTATCCAAATCCATAAACAACACCAAGAGTGACCCCTAAAGTCAACTATGGACTCTGGGTGATAATGTGTTAATGTAGGTTCCTCAGTTGTAACAAATGTACCACTGGGGGGGCCGGCGGTGGGCGGGGGGGAGAACATTGATAATAGAGGAGACTATGCATGTATGGGGCAAGGAGTACATGGGAAATCTCTGAATTTACATTCAATTTTGCTGTGAACCTAAAACTGCTCTTAAAAAATTAAGTCAATTAAAATAAATAACTAAATAGTCTGTTAAAAAAAAAAAATCAGAAGTTGCCAGAGGGTGGTGGAGAAGAGGGAGGAATTAATAAGACGAGATCTTCAGGGAAGTGAAACTATTGTTAGATACTATAATGATGGATAGGCATTGGTCAAAACCCACAGAACTGTTATATCACGCTATTCAACAGAGTATCTCTTTTTCAACACAGTGACCCCTAATATAAACTTGAACTTTAACAATGTATCAATGTTAGCTCATCAAATGTAACAAATGTACCAAACTAATGCAAGATGTTAATAACAGGAGAAACTGGGGAGGGGGGTTAAAGTAACTCTCTGTAATTTGTTAAATTTTTCTTCAAACCTAAAACTGATCTAAAAAATAAAGTCTATTAGGTTTTTTTTAATGCTGAGGAAAGTTGTTGGCTTGGAGCTGCTGGGGGGGCCAACTTTGTCCTCATGAGAGGAAAGCCTGGCTGGAAATGAAGCCCACAAAGAAAAGCAATAAAGAGCCAGTATACAAGAGAGAAAAATAGTGCCCAGATGATATCAAATGAACTCCTACATTCAGCTAGGCCAGATGCACACTGGAGTTACCACAGTTAAATTAACCTATTAGGGCTTCCCTGGTGGCGCAGCGGTTGAGAGTCTGCCTGCCGATGCAGAGGACACGGGTTCGTGCCCCGGTCCCGGAGGATCCCACATGCCGCGGAGCAGCTGGGCTCATGAGCCATGGCCGCTGAACCTGCGCATCCGGAGCCTGTGCTCCGAAACGGGAGAGGTGTATCCCATAAAAAAAAAAAAAATTTAACCTATTAAATCTCATTTTTGCTTTTTAAAAAACGCGTATGATCACACACACGTTTTAGTCATCTCCTGAATAAACAGCTTCATAGGAACTAGGGTCACAGCATATAGAAAACCCTGTAGTTAGTGGCTCTCCTTGTAGACTTCATGGAAAAGGTAACATGAGCACAATCTGCATTACCCTGGCCTTTGCTTCTCAGCATCAGAAAACTAGTGCCTCCAAGTGGCACTACGGGTGCTGCTGGTCAATTTTAGCCACAGCATAAAATACTCAACCATGAATTAGCCAAGACCTCAATGTTTTCAAAAAGTTTCAAGGATTATTTTAAAAAGATAGAGTCAATTCCATTTGAAAAACCCACTAAAAGAATGTTTCTTTCAGTCACTAACAATTTTTTAAAAGAAATTGATAAATGTTTTATTACTTATTTGTAGGCTTTTATAAAAGCTATAATTTAAAAAGATACACAGAATAAAGTGGTCTACCCACACTGACAACATATCTAAACAATTCTATTTAGGTTTTCAGAGCATTTTAATTATTTTTATTAACCTGAAATGTATAATCCTCATTTCTAAGAAAAGAATATGTAGGTCAATGGCCAAGTTATATTTAGATATATTTAGACAGATATATTTAGAACTGTTTCCAAATTTCCAACCTGCTTCTTAACCTAAGACTAGATCATGCTACACAAGTAGCCTCCTTTAACCAAAATAAAAGTTCTGAACACATAGATCTTTACGAAAGATAAAGTAGGTTGTATATTTAAAAGATAAAGTTTTAATACAGATTCCTTTAAAACAAGTTTCTGTAATATATTTGAAGTCTCATATTTAAAATTCATTTTTTGTTGCTAAACCATTTACAGATGACCTGTTTCTGGGCAGCCAGAAAGGCCACCCATCACACACACACATTCGTGGGGAACCTGGTGCTAAAATTTGGTTTTGCCGACAAACAAGAATATATCTCCTATGTAAATCAAGGCACATCTACATTTTACCCTGGAGAGGGTAAACAAGACTGCTCCTTGCTTAGACCCACAGTTTCTTTATATACTTCCTTACGATTAGAATAAAATTTGAATCTTTTTTTGAGGCTTGCAAGGTATGTCTTGCTCAATCCTCATTTCAGCATCATTTTGTCTCTTTAGGCTCCAAAAGCTTCAATTTTTCTGATTCAGGGTATTTTGCACTTGCTGTTCACACTGCCAGGAAAGCACTCCCCTAGCTCTTTTTCCAAGCTGGCTCTCATATTTCAGGCATCAATTCAAATTTACATTACAAAGGCCTTCCCTGAATGCATTAAATGCATCTTCTCACCCATACCCCATTATTCTAAAATGTGTCTAAAATTATCTTGCTTATTTATGTGTCTAGGTTATTGCCTATCTGCTTCATAGAATGTAAGACACAAGAGGGCAAGGATTTTGCCTCATTGATTACTATACCAGCACCACTAGAAAAATACCCAACACATAGGAGACACTTAATATTTCTTGAACATACGCTTTTTTTTTTTTTTGGGCCGCGCCACACGGCATGCAGGATCTTAGCTCCCTAACCAGGGATCAAACCTGTGCCCCGTGCAGTGGACACGCAGAGTCTTAAGCACTGGACCACCAGTGCAGTCCCGTTCTTGAACATATACTTACAGTCAGAATTTACTAAGCAAAAGACATTTTGCTAGGCCCTGTGGATAAGGCCCATATCACTTAAAAATTAAATGTTTTACTAAAATAGAATCTTAAGGACATCTTGATTTTTTTTAAGTGGACATTTTAAAATCTCACATATTTTTTAATAACGTCCAAACCATTTAAAAATTTTAAGTACAAACTCTGCTACAGGGCAGTTACTTCAGCACTGACTTTAACTACAAACGCATCATTAGCATAGCATGAGTCCTTTCAGATATGCATAATAATGATACAAGGTTTTAGAAATGATTTATTTATTTTTTCAAAACAGCAGCTACCAGATATGCAAATGCATGCCATATCTTTGCTTAGATCTATGGCTCAACTAGTACAAGCTAGTAATATTTAAATAACAAATACCAGGAATTCCCTGGCAGTCCAGTGGTTAGGACTCCGAGGAACTTCCACTGCAGGGAGCACAAGTTCCATCCCTGGTCAGGGAACTAGGATCCCACATGCCCTGCGGCGTAGCCAAAAAAAAAAAAAAAAAACCCCAAGCCACTTCATAATTTGGCTTTGCCCACAAATATACATCTTTTGTGTAAATCAAGGTATATCTACATTTTACACTTAAGAAGGTACACAAGACTGCTCCTTTGATAGTTCTCCCTAAAAACATCTCCTTTGTTTTAATTCATCTTATAGAAACCACACAACCACCATTTCTTTGGTATCTTTATACTTGAAGAAAATGGTATAGTTTTCCATACGCACTGACTTAACATTATGCCCAATGATGTGAAATGGTTAATCAATGAAAAGTAAAAACTATGCCATGTAAGGAGGGAAAAGAGGAATTATTAAGCAAAGGAGCTGCAGTTTAAATAGCCTCACAGCAATCTAGTCTGAACGAATTTTTTATTTTTTTATTTTTTAATTTATTTATTTTCTATTTATTTATTTTTGGCTGCGTTGCGTCTGCATTGCTGAGGGCCGGCTTTCTCTCGCTGCGGAGAGGGGGGGCTACTCTTCGTTGCGGTGCACAGGCTACTCACTGCGGTGGCTTCCCTTGTTGCGGAGCACTGGCTTTAGGCGCGCGGGCTTCAGTAGTTGTGGGGCACGGGCTTAGCTGCTCCACAGTATGTGAGATCTTCCCGGACCAGGGATCGAACCCGTGTCCTCTGCATTGGCAGGCGGATTCTTAACCACTGCGCCACCAGGGAAGTCCCTACTTTTATTTTTTAATTTTTATTTGGCCGCACTGCACAGCTTGCGGGACCTTAGGTCCCCTACCAGGGACTGAATCCAGGGTCACAGCAGTGAAATCACCAAGTCCTAACCACTGAATCGTTTTCTAATTTTTTTTTTTTTAAATAGGCTTAGCTTCAAAATCTAAAAATTGTTAGCTGCCTTACAGTTCAAATATTCAGCTATGCATGTTTATTACTGAACTTATGATTCAAAAATGATGCACTCTCCCAGCAGTAAAAATCAAATCAATTGGACTGTTTCTATACTTTTGTTAAAATATTTACTTCTTACATGGATGAGACTTAAAAAAAAAAGTCATGAGACCACCAATAAGAATGTAGCTAACTCTAAGATAACAGAAGTTCCTGCTTTCGTGACAGTTATGATATGAAATAGATTATAGCTTGCGTCTACTGCTAACTCATTTTTTTAAGTAGTAACTTCCCTAATATGTAATTGGGACCAAGGTTTAAAAAAAAAATCCATGACAATCAGTCATGGGTTTTTAAAACCACTCTCTTAGGTTTTTGTCAAAATTTGCCTACTCTACACCCAGAAACTTAAAAAAAAAGGCCTGAGAGTTCTGAAGTTTTGCCTGGTTTTGTTTTTCAAATATAAACAAGAACAGGAGACCAGGACCAGAGACAAATTTTAACCTGTGAAGATAAAACTAGAATGAAGCAGGGCTTTCAAACAGTATTGTGTGCCTACTTCCTGCTGGTGTGGGCAACTGTCACAGAAAGATTATAATATGATTCTACAGTGTTAGACAAGTTCAATATCAAAATAGATATTGTGACAATCTAATTCTAATGGTGGGAGAGAATCACAATACCAGTAATCATCAAAAAAATTAGCACCTAACAATTATTACCTGAATTTTCTACTTGTGGCACACAAATACACTGCTGTAAGAGGGTGATTTTTAAAGCAAACCACACACACAAAGGACTGAGAACATTTAACCCCAAGAAATTAAGAGCTAACCTTATACATGAGGGAGAAGGGAAATAACACACCATGAGGAAAGCAATTAAAAAGATACAACTGGGGCTTCTCTGGTGGCGCAGTGGTTGAGAGTTCACCAGCCGATGCAGGGGACACGGGTTTGTGCCCCGGTCTGGGAGGATCCCACATGCCACAGAGTGGCTGGGGCCGTGAGCCATGGCCGCTAAGCCTGCGCGTTCGGAGCCTGTGCTCCGCAATGGGAGAGGCCACAACAGTGAGAGACCCACGTACCGCAAAAAAAAAAAACAAAAAACAACAACAACAACAATAAAAAGATAAAACTTACTGGTATAAATGTTTTACTCAGCCCCGTTATATTACAGTCTTCTTTGAAAACAAAGATTATGTTAATCATCTTCGGTTCGCTCACAGTTCCTAACACATAATATTTAACAAATATTGGCTGATGAACTGAATCATTTCTAAATATCACCAAGACCACTACTGAAATACATACCTTGTTTGCTTAATAGTACTAGTGACTTGTATATAAAAATATATTCCATTACAGAGACTTCTCTGGTGGTCCAATGGTTAAGACTTCGTGCTTCCACTGCAGGGGACATGGGTTCGATCCCTGGTCAGGGAACTAAAGATCCTGCATGCTACATGGCAGCCAATTAATTAATTAATTAAAATAGGGAAGTTTAATATATATATATATTCCATTACATAGAATCAGCATGATTTCTGATAGAGTAACTCCCCTTTTATTTTATCTTTCCAGATAAAAACATAAGACAAGGGCTTCCCTGGTGGCACAGTGGGTGAGAATTCGCCTGTCAATGCAGGGGACATGGGTTCGAGCCCTGGTCCGGGAAGATCCCACATGCCATGAAGCAACTAAGCCCATGCGTCACAACTACTGAGCCTGTACTCTAGAGCCCATGAGCCACAACTACTGAGCCCACGTGCTGCAACTAGTGAAGCCTGCGTGCCTAGAGCCCGTGCTCCACAGCAAGAGAAGCCACCACAATGAGAAGCCTGCACACTGCAACGAAGAGTAGCCCCCGCTTGCCACAATTAGAGAAAGCCCGTACACAGCAACGAAGACTCAACACAGCCAAAAATAAATTAATTAAATAAATAAATTTATTTTTTTAAAAAACCGTAAGACAAAACAGACACAACTGCTAACAGCCTAGTAAAGCTGCCTCCTTACATTGAGAACACTATATAAAGTGATTGTATATTTATAAAGATGCAAAACCAGAAACTATCTTAAGCCATATAACACAAATAATGTAAAAAGCAGTATCGTATCAAAAATCAAAATGAAGCTCCCTCTCCCCAGATATTGTTTTAGGAAGAGATTCTATGCATCTTTTTTTTTTTTTTTTTTTTCTTGCGTTACGCGGGCCTCTCACTGTTGTGGCCTCTCCCATTTGCGGAGCACAGGCTCCGGACGCGC
>NW_006792448.1:5057803-5064919 GCF_000442215.2 Lipotes vexillifer
CTGCATTGGCAGGCGGATTCTTAACCACTGCGCCACCAGGGAAGTCCCTACTTTTATTTTTTAATTTTTATTTGGCCGCACTGCACAGCTTGCGGGACCTTAGGTCCCCTACCAGGGACTGAATCCAGGGTCACAGCAGTGAAATCACCAAGTCCTAACCACTGAATCGTTTTCTAATTTTTTTTTTTTTAAATAGGCTTAGCTTCAAAATCTAAAAATTGTTAGCTGCCTTACAGTTCAAATATTCAGCTATGCATGTTTATTACTGAACTTATGATTCAAAAATGATGCACTCTCCCAGCAGTAAAAATCAAATCAATTGGACTGTTTCTATACTTTTGTTAAAATATTTACTTCTTACATGGATGAGACTTAAAAAAAAAAGTCATGAGACCACCAATAAGAATGTAGCTAACTCTAAGATAACAGAAGTTCCTGCTTTCGTGACAGTTATGATATGAAATAGATTATAGCTTGCGTCTACTGCTAACTCATTTTTTTAAGTAGTAACTTCCCTAATATGTAATTGGGACCAAGGTTTAAAAAAAAAATCCATGACAATCAGTCATGGGTTTTTAAAACCACTCTCTTAGGTTTTTGTCAAAATTTGCCTACTCTACACCCAGAAACTTAAAAAAAAAGGCCTGAGAGTTCTGAAGTTTTGCCTGGTTTTGTTTTTCAAATATAAACAAGAACAGGAGACCAGGACCAGAGACAAATTTTAACCTGTGAAGATAAAACTAGAATGAAGCAGGGCTTTCAAACAGTATTGTGTGCCTACTTCCTGCTGGTGTGGGCAACTGTCACAGAAAGATTATAATATGATTCTACAGTGTTAGACAAGTTCAATATCAAAATAGATATTGTGACAATCTAATTCTAATGGTGGGAGAGAATCACAATACCAGTAATCATCAAAAAAATTAGCACCTAACAATTATTACCTGAATTTTCTACTTGTGGCACACAAATACACTGCTGTAAGAGGGTGATTTTTAAAGCAAACCACACACACAAAGGACTGAGAACATTTAACCCCAAGAAATTAAGAGCTAACCTTATACATGAGGGAGAAGGGAAATAACACACCATGAGGAAAGCAATTAAAAAGATACAACTGGGGCTTCTCTGGTGGCGCAGTGGTTGAGAGTTCACCAGCCGATGCAGGGGACACGGGTTTGTGCCCCGGTCTGGGAGGATCCCACATGCCACAGAGTGGCTGGACCCGTGAGCCATGGCCGCTAAGCCTGCGCGTTCGGAGCCTGTGCTCCGCAATGGGAGAGGCCACAACAGTGAGAGACCCACGTACCGCAAAAAAAAAAAACAAAAAACAACAACAACAACAATAAAAAGATAAAACTTACTGGTATAAATGTTTTACTCACCCTCCTCAGCCCCGTTATATTACAGTCTTCTTTGAAAACAAAGATTATGTTAATCATCTTCGGTTCGCTCACAGTTCCTAACACATAATATTTAACAAATATTGGCTGATGAACTGAATCATTTCTAAATATCACCAAGACCACTACTGAAATACATACCTTGTTTGCTTAATAGTACTAGTGACTTGTATATAAAAATATATTCCATTACAGAGACTTCTCTGGTGGTCCAATGGTTAAGACTTCGTGCTTCCACTGCAGGGGACATGGGTTCGATCCCTGGTCAGGGAACTAAAGATCCTGCATGCTACATGGCAGCCAATTAATTAATTAATTAAAATAGGGAAGTTTAATATATATATATATTCCATTACATAGAATCAGCATGATTTCTGATAGAGTAACTCCCCTTTTATTTTATCTTTCCAGATAAAAACATAAGACAAGGGCTTCCCTGGTGGCACAGTGGGTGAGAATTCGCCTGTCAATGCAGGGGACATGGGTTCGAGCCCTGGTCCGGGAAGATCCCACATGCCATGAAGCAACTAAGCCCATGCGTCACAACTACTGAGCCTGTACTCTAGAGCCCATGAGCCACAACTACTGAGCCCACGTGCTGCAACTAGTGAAGCCTGCGTGCCTAGAGCCCGTGCTCCACAGCAAGAGAAGCCACCACAATGAGAAGCCTGCACACTGCAACGAAGAGTAGCCCCCGCTTGCCACAATTAGAGAAAGCCCGTACACAGCAACGAAGACTCAACACAGCCAAAAATAAATTAATTAAATAAATAAATTTATTTTTTTAAAAAACCGTAAGACAAAACAGACACAACTGCTAACAGCCTAGTAAAGCTGCCTCCTTACATTGAGAACACTATATAAAGTGATTGTATATTTATAAAGATGCAAAACCAGAAACTATCTTAAGCCATATAACACAAATAATGTAAAAAGCAGTATCGTATCAAAAATCAAAATGAAGCTCCCTCTCCCCAGATATTGTTTTAGGAAGAGATTCTATGCATCTTTTTTTTTTTTTTTTTTTTATGCATCTTTAACAGTGATGCTCTCAAACTGTTTGAAATAGAAAAATTAACCTCTTTTCTAATTTGTATACATAAATACTAAGACACCTTAATGACAACAGTATTCTTATCTTAAATAAGCACCATCTCAAAACAAATTCTGCTTTCGCAGGTCTTTCAATTATTTGTCAGGATTCAGGGTTTTTCCACTGAGAAGTTGTAGCATGGATAATGTGGACAGTACAGGAATCAAAAACTGAAACTGAAATAAAAACATCCACAGGGCTTCTCTGGTGGTGCAGCGGTTAAGAATCTGCCTGCCAATGCAGGGTACACGGGTTCAAGCCCTGGTCCGGGGAGATCCCACATGCCACGGAGTAACTAAGCCCGCGCGGAGCAACTAAGCCCATGGGCCACAACCACTGAGCCCGCGGGCCTAGAGCCTGTGCTCCGCAACAAGAGAAGCCACAGCAATGAGAAGCCCATGCACCCGAATGAAGAGTAGCCCCGCTCGCCGCGACTAGAGAAAGCTCGCGCGCATTAACGAAGACCCAACGCGGCCAAAAATAAATAAATAAATAATTTTATTTTTTAAAAAAAAGTAAGAAAGAAATTGGAGTGCAAAAGGGTTGGAGTACAGAAAGGGAACACTAAAACTTAATGCAGATGAATATATGTGGCCTACCTGGAACTGAAATATAAATTGCAAGACTGCAACCACAGGAAGAGAGCAGGTTTGCTTGCTTGCCAGCCAACCTTTTCTCCACTGATATAAGCTCTATAAATAGGCCAGGAGTGATAATGGCTGCTCAAATCACTTCATGTTGTGGATACTACTACTGACGAGTATCTGGCCTAGCACCAGGGCTGTGAATAAACTAGCATCAAGTAAGAAGCCAAGGAAGTTACCAAATGCAAAGAATGAACCTTTGCTAATGAGAGACTCAAAAGCACCATCAGCGTAAATCAAGAATAATTTTAAACACAGGTTCTAGATTTCCCTCTGGCCATTTTCTATCTCCCTCAGAAGACAGTACAAATAAAGAGGGGTCACCACATGCTAGTATCTGAGGTCCCCAAAATAAATACTGCCAAAATCCTATCTACTATACATGCCCTCAGGCTCAGTGGACATAAATAATGGGAAATCCTTGATGATATAATGCTGATTTAAGACTGAACTATGCTTCTATGCTAGGTCAAAACTAAGGCAGACAAGATACTGCTTAAAATCCTAACCACATGAGGTTTCTGTTCTTAGTACAGAAAGGAAAACAGTCTGTTTTCCTAGAGTTTTAGTCCATACCCAACTTCCCTATCCCCAACAATACCTTTCTCTAATTATAAGGCACCTAACAAAATGCTGACTCTGAACATCACAGAAGTTATTTTTTTTAAGCCAGACAACGCAGTAAAAAATAACTTCTACTGATCCCTTTCGTCACTATCTGGTTTCCCTAATGTTAACCATGCTAATGAAAACTTGAATTTCTAGATTACCTAAACACAATCCTAGTTTATCCACATTCTTGGGAATGGCTGCTATAATAAGTTCTAACATTTAATTCTGTTGCTCTTTGGACAACAATCAGAACTAACTTACTAATACATGGACTTGTATTCCAGGCACAGGAAAAAGTTATTTTGTACATGAACTGGCAGTACAAAAATGAACATTCAAGTCTCCAATCATTTCTTTTAATCTTAGATACCCATTTAAGAAAAAAATGCTATTTTCCAATACCTAATTTTAAATTATTTTATAAAGAAAAAAACTAACTCCATACTCTAGTTATTTTGTACAGTACTTTTTGTCCTACAGCCTACTTTTCTTCTCCACATTTCAGAGCCGGAAAGAAACTTAGAAATCATCTGGTTCCCTAGATTTGAGTTCCTGGAGCAGAAATTTCTTTTATCTTTGTACCCATCTCCACCTGGGCACCTGAGTGCTCAGTAAATAGGTTTTTAATTTAACCAGGTATAACCGCCCCCACATACAAATTAAGTTCTTCAAATAAATTTCTACTTTTTTTTTTTTTTTTTTTTTCCGGTACGCGGGCCTCTCACTGTTGTGGCCTCTCCCGCTGCGGAGCACAGGCTCCGGACGCGCAGGCCCAGCGGCCATGGCTCACAGGCCCAGCCGCTCCGCAGCACGTGGGATCTTCCCGGACCGGCCTGCATCAGCAGGCAGACTCCCAACCACTGCACCACCAGGGAAGCCCCAATTTCTACTTTTGATTAATCTTAACTAGAAAATACTCATTCAGGTAGTTTTTAAATTAAAGTCAAATTAGTAACTTAGGACTTACACCATCTATTGGCTATTTTAAGTGACAGAATCTGAGCAAAGAGGTATGAGGTATCTATTTGGAATAAAGACATAAAAGAGAATAGAAACAAAACTTAAAACAAACACTGTAACATAGAAAATAGACTTGTGGTTGCCAGGGCAAGGTGGGAGGAGGGGATGGAGTGAGATTGGGGTTATCAGATGCCCACTAGTATTATGTGGAATGGATGGACAATGGGGTCCTGCTGTATAGCACAGGGAACTACATTCAATAACCTGTGATAAGCCACAGTGGAAAAGAATGTAAAAAAGAATGTATATGTATGTACAGCTGAATCACTTTGCTGTACAGCAGACATTAACACAACATTGTAAATCAACTATACTTCAATAAAAAACACTCACTGTAAATTAACGCCACAAGTTTTAAATAAGACAACCACCAAACCTGAGTCATACTGGTCACTTTACAGTATTTTTAAATCACATTTACTATTATTGGCTTCTACTAATATGTTATGATAAATATGTACAATATATATAATACACATTTTCTCTCCTAGCAGTTTAGGAATATAAGAGAGTAAAACAAGCAAGATAATTTTAGTTTCACCCTGTTCCTTCCTTTCATCACAAGGACCGGTAGGCTGTGTGTGAAAACTGACTGAACATCAGTCCCACTTCTGCTAAGAGGTGTCCACACAGAAGCAGAAAACATTTACTTCCCTAAGTTCAATCATTAGTTCTGAAAGAGTAAGGTAAGTAGTTTCAATTAAAGATAAAGGCTCGGACTTCCCTGATGGTTCAATGGGTAAGACTCCGAGCTTCCAATGCAGGGGACCCAGGTTCGATCCCTGGTCAAGGAACTAGATCCCACATGCATGCCGCAACTAAGAGTTCACATGCTGCAACTTAGAAGTCTGCGTGCCGCAACTAAGACCCAGAGCAGCCTAAATGAATATTTAAAGAAAAATAAATAAAGATAAAGGCTAAAATAGGATTGAGAAAAGTTTTACGACACCAATCAAATTTAAACTTAAGACTGGAATTTGACTAAATTCCAGAAAAAGAAAAACTAAAGAAACTAAAGAAAAATAAACTATCAAATTACTTTAGTCTGGCTGTCAAGAATCAACCCATAATAAATAATACCAACAAAACTTCTACTCAGTGAACTAAAGATACAGAAAAATCTTTCAATGAATGTCTACCTCATCCTTCATATTTCCCTTAAAGAAAAAAATTAATAACTCACTAGCAGACTAAGGTACTTTTATAATCCTGGCCCTACCTTCCCCTACCCCACAGAGTTTACATCTATCCCTCTGTAAACTCAAGGCACTGGCCACACCATCCAAGACCACTGATACTCACAACTTTGCTTAGGCTGTTCCCTAGCCTGGAATGCCCATGTGGAAATCCATCTCAAACTCCAGGTTTCAATGCGTAAGTTCCTTCAACCAAGATATGCTTCAGGAGGTGAATAAATAAATTAAACAGTGGTAGATCTGGACAATGGAATATTATTCGACACTATAAAGAAATGATCTACCAGGCCATGAAAAAACACAGAAGCAGCTTAGATATGCATTACTAAGTGGAAGAAGCCAATCTGAAAAGGATACATACTGTGTGATTCCAACTATATGACGTCACAGAAAAGGCAAAACAGTGGCAACAATGAAAAGATCAGTGGTTACCAGGGGCTGCTGGGGGTAGGGTGGGGTGGAGGAGCAAAGGACAGGCAGAGCATTTTTAGGGCAGTGAAAATACTCTGTATGATACCATAATGATGGATACATGTCATTACACATTTATCCAAACCTAGAGAATGTCCAACACAAAGCATAAACAGTAATGTAAACTTAAAATTTAAAAAAAAGTGTAAGTTTCTTTAGCATCAAGACCTGACAGTCATATTCACCACTAGAGCACCAGCAACTAGAGCACTACTGGCACACAGTAAGCAATCAATAAATTAGTGTTGTGAGAATAAAGAAGTTCCACCTGAATGCTTTGTTCTGTTTTCTCAATAGCTCTTCCCCTCTTCTATAGTCTCATAGCTTTTTACCCAGTTATCAATACGTCTATTTCATTTTTACTTCTCAGTTACACAAGAAACTTTATTTGGCCCTAAACTCTTTTCTAAAATAATACAGAATACCGAAATCAGTGTGGTTCAAAAGAAAACACATTAATAGTACAACATTTTTCACCTTTTACAGATTTTCTTAAGTATTGTCAATTCAGTAAACAAGAATATACACTGTTTTCATGTTGCTAGTTACCTGGAGGAAAATTAAGATGATTTACCAAAGTTATAAACATACGGTCTCGGTCTCTACTGACACACACACACACACACACACACACACACACACACACACACACACACACACACACACACACACACACA
>NW_006792448.1:5064929-5067143 GCF_000442215.2 Lipotes vexillifer
ACACACACACACACACACACACACACACACACACACACACACACACACACACACCAGTTCCAAGCTTTAAAAAGAAAAAACAAAAACATTCTAATCGCCCATATATCAGCTTTATTCATGCACACATTAAAGTAAAACCATAAGACTGAAGATCCCGGCAAAACAATCCCTTGAATGAATAACTATACCACCTCCCAGAAATTACTAGTCATACACTAAGGACACTTAAGGTACCAATGTCATATATGAAACAGAAAACTTTGAAGGACAAACACTGAGCACTCAGTTCTCTCAGAACTGCATTAAATTAGAATCTAAAGCTAAACCTATCTTTAATCATGAAGACTATAAAACAAAAAGCATTTATGACACTTTCATGAATGCAATTAAGAGTAATATAAACTGAATTAGTGAGTAATGTAACAACTACACTGTGAACTTAGTATGAAGCTAACAGTAGGAAAAGTTTCCAGTTTAGTCATCTCATTTTTCACAAAATGATGTCAGAAAAAAAAAATTTTCCATTAGAAAATCATATTTAGCTGATACCTCAAGTATAATTACCTTGAAGTTTCTCCCTTCCATATTTTATCACCTATTTGGAAACTTTGTTAACATTATGAAAAAGATATGGTTTGAAGTTTTAAGATTACTGAAAAGCACTCTGAAGGAATCTGATTTAGAAATGTCTAAATATATTTTTATTTCTCATTTTATGGAACTGCATGAAATTTCATTAAAGTTCTTCATAAAGTAGCATACAGGTCATCACAGTAAATACCATCTTAGTTTCCTGATTTCAAATTTAATTCATAACTTTATTTATTCAGCACCTACTGTGCATAAAGCACTCAATTAGGCATTTTATTAGCCAGATTATTTGGCCAAAATATTACACTTCCTATTAAAAAAGATCAGCATTGTGACTCCTCAGAACATCAGGTAATAACTGTAGGCCTCTAAAAATGCTTGTTAAATTAAAAGGCAATGCTCTTACTGAAGGAATCTTGATTGCTAGGATCAGCAACACCACATTATAAAGGTAATAGCCTCCATCCTTAAACTATCCCAGGAGAAGAAAAGAAGTAATTCAAACTGCTAACTTGTGCCCAACGACACTACACAATAACAGCCTAAGCAAAACTGCCAGATGTATTTGTAATTAAAAGGTCCAACCTTGACAAAGCATCATCATCAGTGGGTTTTTCATCCCACTGGGTGGAAGGATTCAGAAAGCAGAAGCTCAGGCGAAAAACGAAAACCACATCCAGCACAAACTGTTCAAGCAGTTCAATCTGGAACAAGTACAGACGTTCATTCCTTCAACCTGTGAGCATCTATTCTGTGACAGCTGAGAGGACGATTTAAAAGGAAGAATGAATGACGTGAGGTTCTGTTGGGGGTTACTGCCCCAACAATACACTGAGATCGGTGCTACAATTAATAAAGTACAAAGTACGAAGTACTACTGCGGAAAAGAGGAGAATTCTCTCTGAAAAGAGTCAGAGGAGACGATGATCTTTAAGCTGAGGCTCATCAGTTTACATCCTCGCCAGGTTTCTAAATAAAGTTGACAAACTCGCCAGAAGAGGTCAATTTTGGAGACTGACACATCCCTCCCATTGACCGGAGGCCGAAGGTAGTGGAAGCACTGCCGAAACGCAGGCGGCGCCACGCCGGAAAAAGCCTTCCTCCCTCCTCCTAGGCCTCGGCAGCCGCGGTGCTGGGGCGGCCGCCCGGGCTCTCGAGAGTCGGGGCAAGTGTCGGCGCCAGACCCCGGCTCGCGGGGCCAGCATAGCTGGCAAAAAGCCGCCGCCGCCGCCGCTCCCCCAGCGACCTGGGGCCCCAGAAAGTTGCGTGAAGACAACTCCAGTGCGGCGAAGCCGCTCCCCCGCGCGGCCCACGGGCTGCGGCACCTCCAGCCTCCTCTCCGCCTCCTGGTAAAGGAACCCGCCGGGCCGGGGAAGAGGAGGGGGGCTCGGCCCGCCAACTCGGCCGGGCCCGGAGAACGCGAGGGTTACCAGCGAGCGAGCAAACCAAGGGTCGGGCTGTTCCGGCCCTCTCGCTGGCCCCCACCCGGGCCGCGCCTCCCGCCACGCCCGGACTCAAACACCCGGCGTCCGACAGCCCTGCCCGTCACGACCCGGACGCCCAGACGCCGCAGAGCCTCGCCCGCGGCCCGCACCCCTCCGACTCAACCCGACCCTTCCCGGG